>NC_056739.1:22031564-22124064 GCF_019279795.1 Protopterus annectens | reverse complement strand
ATATATATATATACACACACACACAAATGCATACAAACACACACCTACATATATAAATAGGTGTTTTACAATTTGCTGAAAGTTGATTTTAAACAGAGTATGTATTTTCCATATTAAACTCATTTTTATATTTTGAAGAGAGATTGAGCATATGATGGTTAGGTAAGTACAGCTTTGAAATGGGGATGGTCGTGTCTGTAAGTGTTAGCAGGTTCGGATTAGTCCCAGCCCATCCCTGCAAATTACATTACTAAACACCCTTATTTAACAGTACAAGACAAAATGACACAGCCTACACAAAATCAGGCATTAACACAATCTATACCCCAACCTTACCTGCAAGGATTCTCACACCAACTGCTATACCATGATCTTGAACCTCTATTACCACCCTCCATCTTTTCAGTCAAGAGTTCATTTTCCTGCACACTCCTATTCCTACTTGCCTATACTCTATTAAAGCTTAAATCATCCATGTGTGCTTCATACAAATGAATGTCCTTCCCCATTTGGGAATGCTCATTTTTTACACCCACAAAAACCTTTCTATAAAATGAGTATTTTACCATTTGAGATACACAAGCACGTACATTTGGGGTTTTAGAAAAAAATTACTACTGAATGTAAGTTGTAACAGAAAGCAAAGTCAAAGAATGGTAAACTTTATTTGTGCATAGCATAGGATTTAGTCAAGTTTAAAGAAAAGTAGATTTGTTTTCTGAATGAGTCCAAGCTGATGAGATCTTTAATTTCACATGGAAATTTGTTCCATTGCTTACCCATATAATTGTTGAACAGAAAGCCTCCATAAGAGCTACAATTTCGTGCCTTTCATCTTTGAGATGAATGTAATGGTCTAGCTAGGTGATACAATTCAATTGACTGTACAGGAAGATGAATTTGTGTGCTATTCACAGAATGTTATAGCACAACTTGTTAATACATTAGAACTATAGATCCTGATAAAAAAGTGCAGTGTTTTTTTCCTGACTATATTCCAGGGTAAAATCCAGCTGCTCACTGATATATTTGTTCCAGCTTAGCTTGTAGCATCAATGTTTCCAGTATAGGTAATGCATCCATAAAATAGTATGGACTGGATGAGGATGGTTACTAATTGTTGCTGCTAGTCTTAGATCAGTCATACCCTTCAGAGGCTAGGAAAGGATTTCTTCTATAGTCCATGGTCCGGTCTTCAATAGTAAGGCTGTCATCAAGAATAGCTCCATAACCTTTAATTTGATAGATATAGTTTATCATGACAGAGTCCATCTTGATCTTCAAATTTGTGGTGTGGGCAATTTTTTTATAAAGTCAAGAAAGAGAGTTACTTTTGGTGATATTTAATAATAAAATGGGAGAGTGGCCTAATGGTTAAGGTGTTTGCCTTACAAACACAAGGTGCAGGGTTTGAGTCTCACAAGGGATAATTGGCTAGGCTTAATATGGCTCGCAAGGGCAGTTAGTTTAGTACTAATCTATGAACCTATGTGATGAATGTCTCTCAGCCTCCAGTATTAGGAGTCTTACTTGCAGACTGACTTGCACACTGTTCTGTGCTGTTTGGTAAAACATGAGAGAGAGATGCATCATCTGCCTGTTGAATAATACAGATTATTCCTGTTACTAAGCAATGTAAATATAAACTCTAAATAGGACAGGCCCTATAACAGACCCTTGGAAAACTCCTTTGATGGCAATGTACTTATTTGGGCCTATAAGTGTCTAGTAGCTTTGAACTTCCTGTTATGGTAGCATTGAAACTATACAAGGAGGGGGTGGAAGTTTAGATCATTCAGCCTACTTACTGATGTAGTGTGACTTATTACATAAGCATCAAAGAGGTCAAGAAATAAACCCAATAAGGAACTCAAATTCAAGGATGCAATTGGTATGATAACCAAGAAAACCTGGCTTTATTTGCAGATGATATTTTCTACTGATAAAATCAGAAAAGGATATCTCAGTGTTGTGGAACATTGACAGTTTCAAGTCTTTCTGAGATATAAAATTAATGACGATAAAACAAAGGCTATAGCTGCAGGGGCAGCTCGTGCTATAGGACTGCAGGACTGCAGCTCTCTCACCTAAAAACAAAAGAAATAAAAAATGTGAAACAAAGTAAAAAAACAAAAAAAAATTATTTTTTACGAGTACCGGAACTTCCGCGCATGCACGGACACACTCAGACTGCCCCGCAGATGCCCAAGAATCTGTGCAGTAGACAAACGCACAGAACAGAGGAGCACCGGACTGCTTGATCCACAGACAGGACCAATCAGGAGAGAGGTGAAGTTAAGCTCTCACAGGGATTCGAGCGCAGGACCAAACAGGAGAGAGGTAAGTTGAGTTTTAAGCTCTTGCAGGGAAGCGTTGAAGTCGAGCGCGTGTTTGGAGGTTTGCTGGATACATTTACAGGGTGTGTGTGTGTGTGTGTGTGTGTGTGTGTGTGTGTGTGTGTGTGTGATGCCCCTGTTAACACATAGTGGTGGGTAGAGATACTCAGGCCTGAACCCTGTACCTTGGATGCAGGGGGGCAAGGACCTGAATCCCCTACCCACCACTATTTGTAAAAAAATTGCAGATTTCTGCCTAATATTTGTTCTGTTCCTCATAAAATCTGTGGTTTCTGTATCTTCATTTTTCTTTGCAAAGGTTTGTAGTGCAGTGGTGCACTGGTAGCATTGTTGCCTGACAGCTACAGGTTCTCTGCTTTGATTCTTGGCTGGGGTGCCTTCTGTGTGGAGTCTGCATGTCCTCCCATCCCTTACAAAGATGTGTCTGGAATGTTTCGCCCTGCTCTGCTGAAAATTGGCTTTGTTTTGTTTCAAGTCAGACTAGTTTCCCAGTTAACAAATGTTTAAAAATAACAGGCATTTGAATTTTAGACTTCATATTCTTCAGAAAGTACATGGTAACACAAAACCTTTTATTCTAGCAATTGTCTACGTTTATAACATGGATATTTGAAATTTGCCCATATTTTTGGGACTGTATTCCCCCAATATTGACCTCGTCCAGGTATTTTGTGCTAAGGTTGAGAGCTATGGTGAGAACTGAATTCACTGAATGTTTGGGGGCTGTAATCCCCCATTACTGGCTTTGTCCATATGTTTTTTGCTAAGAGGTTGAGAGCTATGGTGAGAACTGAATTCACTGAATATGTTTGGCAGCTGTATTCCCAAATTATTGGCTTTTTCATGTGTTTTTTGCTAAGGGGATGACAGTTATGGTGAGAACTGAATTCACTAAATGGTAGCCATTTAAGTTTGTCTTCCCTTGTTTCAGCTGATTTGGCATAGTGGTATGTTTCTCTGAATGTTTTGCACAGGGTCCCCTGGGTTTAAGACGTGGCAGTGAAATGTATGGCGGTAACAGCATTTTATTCTAGCAACTTTCCAACATTATACAAGCAACGTTTAAAATGTGTCCCTGGTTTTTCGGCTTTTGCCCCCCCCCCCCCAATAAATTTTGGCTTTTTCCAGATTTCTTGTGCGACAAAGTTCAGAGATACAGCTAAGTGTCAAGTAGATTTTACAAGGAGCTGAGTGCTTCAGGGGAACAAAAGTTTAGTGCTGCTTATTCTAAGTTTGCTTGCAAGAGGTAGTGTACTTGCTTTTGATGCATAAGGCTGTGGGTTCTACTCCCACAGTAGGTAGATGCATTGCTGATACTGTACTGTGTTGTAAAGTTGTTGGATGCTGCAGTCCTTTTTGGCAAAGATACCTAGTAACTATGAACCTGTTATCAGTTTGCCATCCATTCCCTATTGTGGTATTACTAGCTTATTTTTTTAATGCATGCAACATAGGCAATTTATTCTTCAAGGGCAACAGGGACTTTATTTGTAGATGAAACAATGACATATAAAGTTGTTTGCTAGCAGCAACCTCTTTATTAGTTACAGATTTCTTTAATGTGGATTTTACTACTTCAGAGATTGTGCATATTTACTGATACTGGTGGACTATAGAAAGTTGAGTAGACTTTTTATGTTAGAAATGTTCTGAATTGGGCAGTTTTGTCACTGGTGCATGCATTTTGTTTCATTGTTTACTGGAAAAATGTTCAAAACAATACATTTTAAATGCCCTCTAACAACTGTACTGTATTGTACAATGAATATAATGTAATACAGTCAGGAAGGTGTATCAAAGAGCATGTGCATGTTTCATGTTCAAGGGGCCTATGATTTTGAAAACAGCCCAAAGTTAATCTTCGTCTGCCACTGGCAAAATGTATTTTCTTTGAATGTGGGTTTCAATGCTGTTTCAATGCATGTGAGTTTCAAGGGCAGAGAAGTTTTAATGCTAAGTCTATTTTCATTGTGAGACTGCATTGCTTTGTTTAGCAGATATCTATTAGGGTTTGTGTTGTAAAATGCAAAATAAAACTTTCAAATAAAATCTAAATCATCGCAGAAGTAAAGCAGTATGCACATTACAGTGTTTATGGTAAATGGGGCAAAATAACCAAGGAATGGGACATTGGAATGGCTGCAGGGGGGAGGCTCCATTTGACCATGATTTTGTGAGGGGGGAAGGGTAGCAAACTCAGAGCCCTGGTTGAACTATACCTCTCTCAGTTGTCCATATTTTTGCAGATTGAATAGATATTTACTTCTTATTTTTGGTTTGTTCCTCATAAAATTTGTGGTTTTCTAGCAAATCATTTAGGAATGAAGTCACTAAATGACAGACATTGAGTTTCAGACATCATAACCTTCAGAAAAATGCATGCTAATGCAAGACCTGTTATTCTGTCAACTGTCTTAAGTTTATACAAGAGCAATTTTTAGTAGTGTCTGTATGTTCCCCCAGTATATTTGGCCTTGTCCAGATTTCCTGCATTAAGAGATTAAGATGTCTTCCCCAATCGCTTTGTAGAATTAGAAATATCCAAACCTCTCAATTGTCCCCAATCTTGGCTCAAAATGTTGCTCTCCCCTAATAATCTCTTCTCAAAATGGCAATTTTGGAAGAAAACGTGGAGGGTTTACAATTATATAGAACTGTAATGATCAGAGTTATAGATTACTTTTATTTCAGAAATGCATGTAGATGCTCTTATTTTGTTAGCTGCTCAAGTTAACAGTGTTAATATTAAAAAGGTGTCCCTTTTTTGACCGGTTCCCAGCTGTATTGTGTGGCAACTTTATATTTTTTCATCACATTTTTGGTCTGTTTTTCATAAAATTGTGGTTTTCTGGCAAATTAGTGGCAAGTCATTAAAGACTGAAGTTAGAAAATAATGGCAGACATTTGAGTTTCAGATTTCATACTCTTCAAAAATTCATACTAATGCAAGACCTACTACTGTTCTATTATCCAAGTTAATAAGAGCAATATTTAAAAATTGTCCTTATTTTGGGCCTGTGTCCCACTTCTAGTTCTATGTATGGCTTTGTCCAGATTTCTTGCTCTGAAGTTGAGAGGTATGAGTATCAGAGCCATCACCGTCAGCCAGAGACATTTCAAATTGTGACATACTTGTTGCACCCCACTCCCCATTGTAGTGGCTCTGGATGTGTCCAAGGAAGGCAAGGAGCAGTTATGCAGTGTAAGTGTGCAGAGTATTCCCCTATCCAAGGTAGACCACAAGTACAACCGCGGCTTTTCATCTGTCCTTGATTTTGCAGAATGTTCTGGTTTTCTGTCATATTTTTATACTGTTGATTTATGCTTCTTATTATTCAGGAAATGCATGCTGTCACAGTGCCCTGTTGCTCTGTTTAAGTAGCAATGATTTAATGACCATCAGGTAAGCTTGTTGGAGATTGTAAGATGCAAGTAAGCTTTAATAAGCATACTGTTAAAGAATTACCAGCATTGAAAGCCTTTTCGTTGTTGCCATGCAGAGAATATTTACATAACTAGATAATATATAAGCCTTGGGTATTTAAATGCATATGACAGTATTTGTAATAAAAGGACAGGATTACAGTATTTTCAGAAGCTCATTACATTTGTTGGAGACTTGCAGTCATCTTTGCAGGCTTTACCAGTAAACTAAACAGAATGCCAATCTATCATGTGTGGTCCTTAACTTGTGCCGGAATCCTTTAAGCAATTTATCTTGAGCTTGTTTCTTGTTTGCTGTTCATTTTTTACTTTGATCATGTCTTCCCCAAGAAACAAGTAGATAGTTGTGTCAGGCAGCAGGTCTTTTTTGGATAAGAAACATTTTTACAAGTGGGGGTATCACAGAGATTGCTACTTTCAGCATGTTACTTGGTAATTTTATAAAACTGAATATAAATTATAATTACAACTGCAGTGCAAGGAGTAGTGGTTTGAGTTGAGTGCTGCTTGTTTTATAATACTCGATTTTGACTGGCATTCCAGTAATGTATTTAAAAAGTAATTTATTTTTTCATGCCTCACAACCTGTTTCCATCTGGATATTAAGTAAGTTGTCATGTAGCCAATGCATTGAAATATTTTTTTCTTCTGCACTTCATTTTGTCTTGATTGGACTCTTGTAATGACTGTTTGGCACCCAGGGCAGCATATTTAAAGTTCCAGTTGTTGTGGTTTTGAGCATAGCTCCACCCCTTTCTAGTTGGCCACACCCCTTCCCATTGTCCTCACCCATTCAGCTGTCTCCTGCAGCCCTCCTTTAATTTGAAGTCACCAGCCGCCACTGTATAGCTGTAAACTATGTACCCACACATGAAATGGTTCAGCCATACCCATGTTTAAGGGGACATGATAAAATAAAATACTTAGGAGAATGAATTAGAGAGACTTATGTTATGGCAGCTACAAATATGCTGGAGGAGACTTTAAAGATATTAGAAAAACTGAGAAACTGGAAGCTGTCGAGTTTGGATATGAATAGCAAGATGAAAGCAGTGAAAATGTTTTTAGTCCCTTTAGTTTTAGATACAAGTCAGTCATATTTTTATCTACCAGTGGAGATGTTGTGGACAGTACTTAATAAAGAGTTGAAGGATTATATCTCAAAGGGGAAAGGGCAAGGGTCAAGTGGGATAAGTTAATCCTAAACAACCTTGTTCTATTGGAAGGATTACCCGATTTGATGGAATATTTTAGAGCTACACAATTGAGGCTCAATATACATAACACAAGCAGAAACCTAATATTCAAAGTGGAAAGAGATAATGAAGCAAGTAGGATTCAAGAAATAAGGAGAGAGTGGGATCTGGGATGTAGATCCTTATGGAGAATAGCAGCAGCCATGCAAACTATTATAATCATAAGGTAGAAAGTATTCCAGTGGTAATCCAATGTGAGAATGGAGAAAGGAGATTTTGCCAATAGTGATGACTGCATTTAGATGAACAGAAAATAACAAAGAGGGGGCTAGAATTTACTTGAGGAAACTAGAAAAGGAACCAAGGTATTAGGGTCAAAAATCTACAGAGGGAAAGGTAATACTATGGGAAGAGGTCAAGAAAAAAATTGGATTTCAGGCTACAGACTGCCTTCCTCAACAGGGATTGATATCAAAGTATATATAGGCAATGAGAAAGGGATAGGGCAATCCTAAGTAAAACACCTGCTCTGGTACAGTTTTTAGTTGAACATGGAACAGAGGATGCTGTTTAAAAGGGATAACTAGTAGGGCATATAAAATATTGCATGATAACTATAGGAATCAGAGGAGGCTAGAAAAATAGGGAAAAAAGATTGGATAAGCAATTTACAAGGAAACAATGGGAGGACATGTATATGGCTCACAAATATGCAAAAAAAAGTCTAGAAGAGTTGTGTTTGCATAGATATTTTAATACCCCAAGCAGACTCCAAAGAATTTTTCCACAGGTAAATGGTATGAATAGGACAAAAGAGGTATCTTGGAACATACGTTTTGGAAGTTTAATAAGTTGTCAGACTTTAAAAATTCCCTACAGAGCACTCCATCATAAATATTGGGTGAGCAAATGGATGTAACTAAGGAAATTTATTTTTTGAACTGGGATACAGGCTCTGAATTGCCTAGACATAGTAAGACCTTAAGTTTAATTCTGCTTCCTGCCAAAAACACAGGTACTACAAATTGGAAATCAAAGTCTAAGCCAACTGCATTTGAAGTATTGAATTTTGTAACAGAGAAAAATAAAGTGGGTGTGATGTCCCCTCCTCTGGGCCAATAATCAAGGAATGTGAGTCCTCACCACTGACACTGGTGAGGGATGTTGACTTGGAACAAAAATAGATACACACAGTATTTCCAGATGTAGCTCTCTGCATCAAGCACAATTTCACTTAAGAGCACACAGGGAATACACTCAGTCCGGGGGCTAGGTCTCTCTCCAGGCCCCCAGTAAGACTCCCCATTGGCACAGCTATATAGTTGAGTCCTCAGCAGAGTGTCCAAGCCAAGTCCTCCACCACGCTCTCTCTTTGTGGAACCAGTGCTCTGTGTCCCTGCTCCAAGTAGCTGATACACACACTGAGATCCGATTTTTACACACCTGGGAAAAGCTGTATTAGATTTACTAGCCATGCCCCTCTGCCCAGACTATAAGGTAGTTACTGCCACCAAACACTCCAAAGCCAACTACTCTAAGGCTCTTACAAGGGTACCCAATTAAACTGAGTGAAATTAATACTAATACAAATGGTAATGTTGACCTAACAAGCAAGGTTTCAGGAGTGGCCACAGTGTCACCAAATAAATACTATCAAAGGTTAAAATATTCTCTAAAGGACCAACCACAATTAAAATGTTAAACATATTTAATAATAAATAAAATAAAATGAAAACACCAAATATCTATTTACAATAAACACCAGAGTTTAAATCACAGGGAATATTAAAATAACACAGATGAACAGATTCACAGACACAAAAACAGTACTTAGCTAATCTCGCTGTTTTCCTGATTGACATAAAGAATTACTATTCACTGGTTACTTATTAAAGCAAGGCAAGATGAAGTGGGTGAGAGATCCTTCTATGTCAAGTTCCAAAAACAGACTGCTCTGAGACTTCTCATCTATTATTAAATCATCATTTTTAGTCCTGGATTACATAATGACATCACATACATCTGGTCATCTGATTCTGGTTCCCATACTACCCCTTTTCTTAGCAACTGAAAAAGAATCTAGCATGTGTGTGTCGATAATATGCACACTCAGCTTTGCTAAGATCTGCGGCAGTGTCAGGAAGTTATAAAACAATTTCAAAACTTCCACCCTTCCAGAGCAGCAATTAGTTCACCCCCCCCCCCCCCCGGGACAGTACAGAAGGCTTTCTAGTACAGACTTTGTCTCTGGCTGCATTGCGACTTGTGAGATACAATCTTTATGGCTTATACTAAGTAATTAATCTTTATGGCTTATACTAAGTAATTTAATTTCAAAACAATTTTTCAAAGTTAGCAGGACTGAGATTAACCTCTTCCAGTAACCTCTGCTACGATGTATTCATTTCAATAGTTACCATACAGTGACATACAGGTATATATTTTCTGTCCAGTAGGACCCCACTGTTGGTACATTTTTTAACACAAGCAACTTTACAAATACATTATCAACAAAAGCACCTGTACAAATCAGTTTGTTATACAAATGACATCCAATTCTTTACAAAACTCCAGGTAGCTATGATGGCATATGTTACACATCCACTGCCCTACATCTCCTGGCATAGCTGGCAACACCTTCACATCTCTTCACCATTTGAAGACTCAAGCTAGTTGGTCCACTAACCCTGAAGAAATATTGCCTGAGAGGAATGGGCCTGTTTGGGAATACAATAACCCATAAACTGACTTTAGAACCCACCTGCATTGACATTGCTGACCCCACTACAGTGCTGCACTGTCATGTCATATGCTTGCAACCCTAGGCTTCCACCTTACTAACTTAGCATTTTGCTGGCTGACTCAATGTAGCCATAGATCCTCCTCAGACTCCTCCTGTCATCCACTACAAATACTCAGCAGCAGGGTCTCCCTATCATGGGAAGGCTTCAGCATGCTAACATGGTACAATTTGCGTCCCTGCCTTCTGCCTAGCATGTTTACCATATGGTTATCCCCACTGACCTTCCTTACCACTTTGAAGGGGCCCTCCGAATCTGCCTGCTGCTTATGTCGGACATCATGAGAACCATAACCTGCTGTCCAACAGCATGATCTTGTACTTGAGCATTCCTGTCATACCAGACATTTTCTGCTGTTGGGCTCCTGCCAGGTTCGCCTATGCCAAGCCCATGGCCTCCCTAAGCCTTTTCCTAAGGTATAGGACATATGCCACAACAGACTCCTTGTGGGATTCACACTCACCGTCCCATTCATCATGAATCAAATCTAAAGGCCCCCTCACCCTATGCCCATACAACATCTCAAAGGGTGAAAACCCTGTGGATTCCTGGGGTACCTCTCTCTGTATGCAAACAGCAGATGGGGCAAATATTTGTCCCACTCTCAAACTGGTCTGCAAATGCCAAAGCATGGTCTTCAGTGTAGAGTTTTACCTCTCCACAAGACCATTAGTCTGGGGGTGGTAGGGGTGGTCTTTAGGTGCTTCACTCCACAGTGCTCCCAAAGACAAGCCAGCAGGTCTAACATGAAATTGGCTCCTGTCAGTATTTCTGCAGGGAAACCTACCCTGCTAAAAATCTCTAACAAACATTTGCCACCTTCTCTGCTTTAGTGGAGGACAGAGCCACCACCTCAGGATATCTAGTAGCATAATCTACTACCACCAGGATATACTTCTTCCCTGTGGAATGTGGGATACTCAGAGGCCCCAAAATATCCAGAGCTACCCTCAGAAATGGCTCCTCAACCACAGGCAAAGGAATCAAAGGACCCATAACCTTGTCTCCTGCCTTGCCTACTTTTTAGCACTACTCACAGGTCCTGCAGTACCCAGTTACATCCCTGTCAATCCCAGGCCAATAAAAGTTCTGCATAATAATGTCTCTTGGTACTCTTTATGCCCACAGTCTGCAAAAGGAATGTCATGGGCTATGGCTAGTAGTGCCAGACAGTAGGCTCTAGGCCCTACCAACTGCTGTATTACCTCACCCTGTAGCCCTCCATCAGGGGTCTACTCCCTATACAATAACCCTTTGTTCCAGTAAAGACTCCCCTTTTCCTTGAGAATCAGGTGCCTCCTTAGCTACCTCCCTCAATCCCCTTAATGTTGAGTGTGAGAGCTAAACCTGTCAACTCTATCTTTGTGACCCTTCCCAGCTCCCTTTTCACAGGAAGCCTGGTATCCTCCAACAGCATTGCTCCACTGTCATCCTGGGTACTACCACTAACCTCTGCCCTTGCAGTCACTCTGTCCAAGAGAACATCAGTACTTACTCACTGCTACAGGGTAGCTCCCTCCCCAAAATAGCCACCCCACCAGCTCTGGCTTCAGGAGTGGGGTCTGTCTCAGTCTCCCCAGGCTACCAGACCCACATCCTTGTCTCCAAACCGGACTGCATGTAACTGCATGCACACAAGGTACTGCATTATCAAAATCATTCCCTATCAAAACATCTACAGAGATATCCTTAAACACACCTACTTGCTTGCTTACTTTTCCACCTTCCCAGTCAAGGTGAACCCTGGCCAAAGTAATTTAGAATGGGGACCCTCCTAAAGCTCTAACTGGAGTGGGCTGCCCAACCAAGTACTGCTGCTCGTTAGCCACTGCAGGCTTCACAATGGTTATGTCAGAGGCAGAGTCTTTCTTAGAAGTGGCTTATTTTCCATCCACTAAGATAGGATAAGAAGTCCAGTGATAGTTTGGTACCCCTGTCGTCTCCAGGCAACTTACCACAGGCAGACCATTATTCCCACTTGCTGGCTCCACCACCTTTTTTCCCCACCTTGCTTCTGTGGACATCTATATAATACTTGGGCCCACTGGTGACATTTAAAACATCTAACAATTGATCCCGGCTGGGTTCAAGAACTAGTGGCTTTCCTTGTTACTGGTGGACTCTGTTGGGATGGTTTAGGCTTCCTACCAGGGGTTCCCTTATATCCATGTACAGCCCTGGGTATCCCCTTCTTGTGCAGTGGTAACCTGCTTGATAAGTAGAGATCCCCCTTTTCTCCCCAGCTCATCTACAGAGTTACACTCACGGTCTGCCAACTAGATTCTCATGTCCTCAGGCAAACTGCTAAGAGCTTGTTCCCTCACCAAAAGGTCTGCCAGCACTTCAATAGTTGTGACCTGACACCCACTCATCCACCTATGAAAATAAGTGCCAACTCAGCAATATAATCACATACACGTTCATCTGCCTTACATCTATGCTCACAAAACCTTTTTCTGTAAGTTTCAGGTTAACTTTAAACACACTAGTAAACATTGCTTTACTTTATCATAGTTTAAAAAATCAATATCAGACAATTTATAAACAGCAGCTACAGCTTTACCATGGAGTAAGGGGGGTCAAGAACTGTACCCAGTGTCCTCGGTCAACTATATACTGTTTACATACTCTCTCAAATATATGAATAAAACTATCAAAATTATCATCTATAAACTGTGAAAGAAATTTGACCTTTATTGCTTCTGGGATACTGTTATTCCCTTCTCCATTATCTCCATGTTCCTGTCAAACAGTCAGCATCTCCCTCTCATGTTGGCACGGTTTCTCATTTTCATCAGCCTCCAAATGGCACAGTCTCTCAGCTGATTCTAATTTGAAACATTTGGTCAGCAGTTCAGTTCTCTAACTCCTGACAAATTTTTAAGTCCTCTGAGGAAAAGGTGAACTGTCCTGTTTCTGATGGGTGCAAATCCCCATCACCAGACTGGTTATCCTCCTGGATGCTGATCTGAGCTGATACTAAGGCTGAAATAATGTCCTCTTTAGTCAAGTTGGCATGCACCAGTCATTTGGCTTTGCACACCTTTGCCAATTGGTTCTTTGTCAGTTTTCCATAATCCTCTGCTGACATTTTTTCCTGCTTTCCTTGACTAAACTAAACAAAAAATAAATAAAACTATTGTGAAAAATCAAACTATGTTTATCTTGTGGATACTGAAAGTACACACACCTTTAGTGACAACTGCTTACAGGCTACAAAGGTTCAATTAATATCCCACCCCTGCAACCAATATATGACAGCCCCTCCTCTGGGCCAGTAACCAATGAGTCTGAATCCTCACTATTGACACTGGTGAGGGACATTCACTTGGAACACAAATAGATACACAGTACTTCCAGATGCAGCTCTTTGCATCAAGCACAATTTTCCTTAAGAGCACACAGGGAACACAGTCTAGGGGCTGGGTTTCCCTCTCTCTCCAGGCCCCTAGTAAGACTGTCCACTGAAACAGCTGTAAAGTCGAGTTCTCAGCCAAGTGTCCAAGCCAAGTCTTCCACCCCTCTCTCTATGAAATCAGTGCTTTGTGTCCCCGTTCCAAGTAGCTAACACACACACGCACACACACCTGGGAAAGGCAGGCACAGATTTACTAGCTATGCCCCTCAGCCCAGACTATAAAGATAGTTACTGCCACCAGACATTCCAAAGCCAACTACTCTAAGGCTCTTACAATGGTACCCAATTATACTGAGAGAAATTATTAGTAATACAAATGGTATTATTGACCAAACAGCAAGGATTTCAGGAGTGGCCATAGTGTCACCAAATAAATACAAGTACTCTCAAAGGTTAAAATAGTCTCTAAAGGACCAGCCACAGTGAGAAGTTTAAATACATTTAATAATAAATAATAAAAACATGAAAATAACAAGTCTTTATTTACAATAAATACCAGAGTTTCACTCACAGGAAATATTAAAACAACACAGATGAATAGATTCACACAGACAGACACAGAAAAATAGTACTTAATCTTGCTATAATTTCCTGACTGATCTAAAGAATTACTATTCCCTGGTTAATTACTTAAAGAAAGGCAAGATGAAATGGGTGAGCAAGCCTTCTATGTCATGTTCCAAAAATCAGACTGCTCTGAGACTTCTGTCTCATCTAGCATTATTTTATTCCTGGATTACAGAATGACATCACATAAATCTGATTATCTGACTCTGGTTCCCATACTACCCCCCTTTCTTAGCAATTAAACCAGAATCTAGCACGTGTGTCAATAATACACACACACACACACACACACACAGCTTTGCTAAGATCTGTTGCGACTTCTAGAAGTTATAAAACAATTTCCAACTTCCACCTTTCTAGAGCAGCAATTAGTTCACCCCCAAGGACAATACAGAAGGTTTCCTAGTAGATTTTTTTGTGTCTGACTGCATCGAGACCTGTGAGATACAATCTTTATGGCTTATACCATGTAATTTAATTTCAAACTATTTTTCAAAGTTAGCTCGACTGAGATTAACCTCTTCTCTTCCAGTATTCTCTGTTACAGTGTATTCATTTCAATAGTTACCATACAGTCTGACATACAGGTATACTTTTTCTGTCCAGCAGGACCCACCAGTTGTACATTTTTTTTTATCACAAGCAACATCACAAATACATTTTCAATACAAGCACCTGTACAAATCAGTTTGATATACAAATGACATATAATTCTTTACAAAACTCTAGCTAACTATGCAGGCATATGTTACACACAACTGCAAGTATGTTATTAATCTGTTTTAATTTTAATTGGTAAATAATCACTTTAATTGGATGACTGACTTGTATATTTAATGAATTTTTGTGTGTGTTTTTTACTCTTGGAAGGCTGTTAGCCGAGGTGCTAAGTCTTTATTAAAACGTCTTTTTACTTGTGTGGTCAGTGGCCTAGTGGTTTTTCTTTTCTCTTTTTTATAGTT
The DNA here is from genome assembly GCF_019279795.1 of Protopterus annectens. NCBI lineage: Eukaryota > Metazoa > Chordata > Ceratodontiformes > Protopteridae > Protopterus > Protopterus annectens. The sequence goes on along the minus strand of NC_056739.1, from coordinate 22,109,319 downwards.
GTTTTGGTATATCTTACACATCCACTGCCCTATTTCTCCTGGCATTGCTGGCAATACATCACATCGTAACAGTGGTATCTTTAGAAAAGGGTAGGAGGGAATTGCATAGTAAAAATGGAAACTGTAGAAACAATTCATGCAGAATAATGTTTTGGAGGATGAGTATGGTTTAAGGGAAGACAGGAATTTATACATCACATTTTCTTTTGTGTAATCATTATTAAGCCAACATTATAGAAATTGATAATGTTTGCAATGGGAAATAATATAGTTTTCTTTATTATAAATGTATGTTGCCTGTGTCTTATGTAACAAGTCAATAAAAAAAAAAGAAAAAGAAAAAGAAATAAGCCTGATTTAAGAAAGAAAACCATCTTAGGAAAAAAGTTAATCATTCAGGGTCAGTAAGCTGTAAATCTTGAATGCCCTTAACAGAAACCAAGCTGAAATAGGGAGAAGGCTGAATCTGTTTAGATTTGAGAAGAGTTGTTAAATCAAGAACATGCTTAACTGTTTTAGATGGATCTATATCACTTCAACGAAACAGCTCAACATCGAATACCATGATATCGAACTACTAACGTCGAACTGCAAATGAAATGAAAGCAAATAAGGACGAATATCATTTTATTGAACAGAAATAGCCAATTTTCACACAAATAAATCCACGTCATTCGTTCTCTCATGAATATTTAAAACGTACACTAATTATTTAACAGTCTCATGTTCCCGTTTTCTACGTTTGTATATTGTATGTTATTTCAATTATACAAAGTAATTGACTGTTAATTATAACCAATAGCAGTGATTGCTATAAAAGTACATTTATGTTTTGTTTTGTATGCTTAACTGCAACTGGATAGCAGCATGGCTACCTCTGTTGAACTTAATATCCCTGGAATTGTAGGTGAAGTTTATCAATGCATAGTTTCCCAAAGAATGACAAAAATGTTACATGTAGATGTTTATCTTTACCATTTAGAGAAAACAGTAAATAAGAAGCGGTACCTGTGTTGCAAATACAAAGTATGACAGAAGTGTTGTGGGTAGGGCTATAACAGTAATAGGAGGTAAGTTAGTAAAGTCTGTTTCTCACTTTCATGCACCTGATATAGCAGAAGTACAGAAATAGCGAGCCTGCCATAGTTTGAAAGTGCAGGATGTAATACCTCAACCCCTGCATTAGTTGTAGATGATGTACTAGCAAGTACATCACATGAAATATTAACGTCACTTCCATCTAGACGTTCTATTTTCCAGCAAGTAAGAGTAAAAAGAAAATGTTGACATACAAGTCTGTTTCTTGTAATATTGCTGACGTTGACACTACTAAATGTTCACTGAAAAGAGGGTACATTTATACAAACTAGGAAGTCTGATATTCACAGTAATACGCACGTGTTAGTGTTTACTACAGAAGAGAATTTGCGTGAATTGTGTAATGCTACTATATGGTTTATGGACAGTATATTTCTTACGAGAGGGAGGTTATGTTGACAACTGTATACAATCCATGCTTTAGTAACATTTGCAGAGAAAACTATGTCTGTGCAGTTAGTCTTTGCATTGATTGACAAATTGACAAAAGTATAAATCTTATAATTTTTGTGGGTGTGTGCATGAGCTACTGTCTACTGTTGATTTGCAGTATAATGTAAGGTTCATATTAACAGACTTTGAACTAGCTGCAATTAAGAGTGTAAAACGCAACTTTTCATCCATCACTGGTAAAGGCTGTTTCATTTCACGCAAGCACTATGGAGAAAAATACAGGCTTTAGGATTTGCTAGTCTGTTTGGTAGTAGTACAAGTTTTCAGCTAGATGTAAAACGTTTGATATCTTTAGCATTCCTAAATCCGGATGATGTCCTTGAAACATTTAAATGTGTTAGTGCAAACTTTTCTCCTGATGGTAAAGAGCTACTAATGTACTCTACAGAGGTTTATATCTCTGGACGTCCACGGAAGCAACAAACACTAATATCAAATGTCAGTCGCTTTCCTGCACTGTTTCCAGTAAAATTCTGGAATGTTCATGCAGTAAACCAGTTATCTCTGCCCAGGACACAAAATTACGTAGAAGGCTGGCACAGGCGACTACGTTGTTTGTTAGGCAGACGAATAGCTGATATTCTTTCTATTGTAAATGTGCTGGTAAGGGAGCAGAATAGAGTCAATGAAACCTGACTATTAATGAAATCAAGTTGCCCTACATCACCCAAAAAGAACAAGTACATTAAAAGGGAATGCAGATTGCAAAGTATTATTAAAAACAGGTCAGAATACACAGCTGTTCAGTTTATGAATGCAATTGCGATGCTTTTGAGATTGTAACGAATGTATAGTTGTGTACAAGCGTACCAATCAAATTGTAAATACTTAAGTTAAAGTTATTTGGGTAAAGCACATGTCATGTTCACTTAAATTTACACAGTTGAGATTTTATATAGCAAACATTTATAGTGTTAATTAGTTAACTGAATATATTATGCTTTGCACTTTTGTGTTACGTCACTAGCGTGTTCACATCCGTGTTTGCATAGAGGTGGCCAAGTGTTGCTATTCGGATTTCGTTTTTCGATATTGTAAGCTTTCGTGTTTTTCACAGTTTGAAGTATGCAATTCAATGTTATAACATTCGATGTTAAGCTGTTTTGTTGAAGTGATATAGACCAGTTTTAGATAATATGGCAAAGTACAACAAATGGCCTATAATTAATTGGTTTGGTAGAGGTACTGCTCTTATGGAAGGGGATAATGTTTTTTTTTTTTCTAGATAGAATGTGCATTGTCTTTATTATGCATCTGTTTATAACATATATTAAAGAAGAAAGTGGTTGTGCAGACACTTTTTATAAATTTTTGAGGTAAACTAACATGGCCTGCAAAAGCATATTTATGTTTTGTTTTTTTTTTTTGGGGGGGGGTGGCAGGAAAATATTTTCTTCCTGCAGTAAATAGCCTTGCCTGCTTTACTTGAAATTGATAAAGACTTTTCTTTAATGATTTTGTCACAGTGGACAGAAGTGGATACAGTAGGTACAGCTGTCTCAAAGTAATTTCTCAGAAGCTGTGATGTAGTTTTGTGACTGGTACCAAAGGATACTGATAAGGTATTACTGATGCCTGTTTGTAGAATTTTTATCATTTGTATGGACTAAAAACTGTGGGAGTTACTGGTTGGATTTATGGTTTATAAAGGACACACTGCATTTTTTTGCTAATAGACTTGTATTTGTTTCAACTACATGCAATGGTCTTTTCCCCAAATAGTAATGTGTCTGTGTAAACTGTAGCCATACATTATTTTTTAGTAACTTTAATCATGTAACTTTGGTGTAATCCAGGTTTGTGGTAAGACTTTGATTCTAATGTTATTGTTTTAAGTGAATTTGGTTAATAATCTTCTTCTTCTTTTGGCTTTTCCCGGTTAGGGGTCGCCACAGCAGATCTCCTTGTCCGCTCATGATTGGCAGTGGAGTTTTACGGTGTCGAGTTGCCAGCCCGGTGCCCAACCTTTCACAGAAGGCACACACACACCCGCACTCACACCTAGGGCCAATTTAGAGTGTCCAATCCACCTGCAGCATGTCTTTGGGATGTGGGAGGAAACCAGAGCACCCGGAGGAAACCCACGCGACCACAGGGAGGACATGCAGACTTCGCACAGAAGGCACCCCAGCCAAGGATCAAACCGGAGAACCTCTTGCTGTGAGGCGGCAATGCTAACCACTGCACCACCGTGGCCGCCCAATCTGGGTAATAATCTGTTTTAGTATAATAGAAATAATTTGTTGCTTCATCTGTTATGTGAAGTTGCTGTAAAAGCCTACAAATGATTAGCTAGATTTAGTATCTGCGCAGATTTAAATCAATGATTTAAAAGCTATGGGCTTGTTCATTATTTGGGGTTTTGTTCATTTTGCACGGATTCCAGAGTGTTTGATCATGACAATTTGCAAATCAAACAAGAGCACCTGGGTAGGATATGCGAGTTGTGTTCCAATTTAAGATCCATTTTAAAGATGCTTGCTGTTTTGAGGGTCAGATTTGGCAAATGAAGTTTGGCAACAAACGAAGTTGTCCCAGGACATCTTCATTGGGGGGGGGGGGGGGCGGGGGTTAGGTTAATATTAGGTGGAGTTAAGTGGGTTGGGGGAGGTGAAAGGGTTAAGTGGAGGCAGGGATGGTTGGGAGGAAAGGAGATAATGATGGGGAGGGGCTTAAGAAGTTTAGTCTAGTGTAGTTGGGTTAATCAATCACATTTTGGTGTGAACTTGCTACTGCAGTTTGTACGTCCATGACGACCTGTATGTATCTTGAGAGCAGGTAGGCCTTGGTGGTGGTGATGGCAACATCTGGCTTTCCTCTGCTTGTTGATGATTTTCTCTAAATTTGTTTGCAAGGAGATTTTCCTTTCATCATAAGACTTCAGGTTCAAAATGGCTGATATTTGGCGGGGGTTGGAGATGGGCATTTCCTTGGCTTTAGGACAGCTGTGTCTGCCATGCTGCTTCCTTTGCAGTCTCCTTTTGAAAGGGTGGAAGGCTTTCTCAACTGGACTCAAACACTGCTTATTGAGCACATTTGATAAAGAGAACTTGTAAGGTGCATAACTGTGTGTAGGAAGGGAGTTGATACTGATTTGGTATGACTTGTTCAAGTGTGGAATTTTGTAGCGGATTACTACTCTGCCACAGCTGCTAGCTTGATTCTTGGTGGTGATTTGTGACTTGGTGTTGTGGGGTACTGAACATGTTATTGGATGAATTTTTTCCTTTCTCGTTTACCGCATTTGTTGCTGCTTGTGTACTATATCGGCAGATTTTGTTTGTTTGCTGCTGCTGTAATGGCTAAGTTCTGTAGCAGTTCTCAGGATGGAGTTGTTTGCTCCGGATGTTTCCATTGTGTTGGTGACTGCTTTCATGGCATGATTAAGGTTGGTAGCTGTTCCTCACTGTTCACTCTATGGTGACAGGTGCTGCGAGTCGTTCTGTGCGCATGGGCTACAACAGAGGTGGATTGTTGGTCGTCACAGTGTAGGCTGGGAGAGAGAAAGAGAAAAAAAAAGTCCTTGGCGTTCGTTGTCAGGCCTGGGTTTCTGGGTTTTGTTGTTGCATCTACTTTCTTGCATCAGGACAGCTCCATCTGCTTTGCTGCTATGGGAAGTACAGTATTGGTTATATATAAAAAAAAAAATGGATGAGACCAGGGTATAGCTTTTGTTTCTTGGGGTTATGTTGTCTTGTGATCAATTGTTGAGTTCCATCGGCTCATGTGGGTCTTGAGTGGCTTTCCTAGTTGCTGAGTAATTCAGTGGTAGTTTGGGGGTTAGAGGAAGCCAAGATGGTCATTTCACAGGCTGTGAGTTCCGCACGGGGGACAGAGGTGATACTGCACATGTGAGGTAGCGTTGACAACTACTGGATTAAATCCGAGCTGTTTACAGCTTGCGAGTAATGTTTGCTCATTAATAGTTACTATGGCACTCATAGTCTGCCCATGGACTTTTAAAATTTCAAGTTTTAGTTTATTAGTCTTATGTCGTAAACACGCTATATATTGTTAGTGTGCTTAATTTCATCATCTGTATACAGACTCGTTATTTCAGTGGTTAGTTGTGTTTGCGACCAAGTTCTAAAACAGCTGAAGTGAACGTTTAGGCCTGTTTTGATCACAGTTACTATTATGTGCTGACTGGTAAATACATTGTCAGTTTGGTAAATCACTGAATGGATTCTTTCAATGTATGCCATACACAACTAGAGCACATTCATTATGACAAGCCTACTGTCTGAGTCACCTTGCCCATTCCCAGATCAGCACTGATTCGGCTATCATTTCCTTACTGTTGTCCATTTTGTGTGGGTACAGTCTGCTACTCTAACCATGCTATTAGTAATTTAATATTATAGGGTGCCCAAGCTTTGTTCCACCCTCAGTACACAGTTTAGTTAAAGCAGGACACACAAGGTGCATTACAGATGGCCAACAAATTTCTGTTTGAGCAAGGAAGCACCTATACTGTGAAATACTGAGATAAGGTCATTACAGGTGGCCAGCAAATTTTTGTATGAGCAATGAAGCACCTATACTGAAATACTGAGATAAGGTCATGACTTACGATACAGCAAATGTAGCTTTTGCTTGTGTTGCCTTCTGTTATTGAGATGCATTCTGTTACTTGTGATTCCTGAATGAACTGGTACTAAATGCCCATCCTGATTCCTCCAATAGATAACCAAGACTAATTTTTAATGTAATTGCTTTTAATGTTGCTTTACCTTTTATAAGCATGCCTGATTTGCATAGCAGGGAGAGGAAGTGTATGAACAAATCGTAATCTCAGTGTTAAATGGGGACAGATTTAAGAGGTCTGTCAACACTTACTGCAGTTTCTTTGGATATTTGTGATGCATTGTTTAGAGTAAAGGCCTTTGCCTATTTGCAAATAGTAATTGATTCATGGGGGTTGGTATAATGATTAAGATGCATTGTTTGACTCATCTTTGAAAGTAAAATTGGACAGGCTTAAAATGGCCAGCTAGCCTAGTATTTACCTATGAATCATATACAGTCGTATTTAGTCCAGTTCTCCCTGGTACCCACATCATCAGGAAACAATTATGTAGTAGGGACTTATTAGCTCTCTGTCTTCTTGTCTTAACTTTCCTGGGATTACCTGTGTGGAATGGGCTGAATAACCTGCAGAACTCTGGATAGGCTTTATCCATTGGGTGACCCATGTGCCCCTTGGGGGAGACACCACAAGAGAATTAGGTCAGGGCAGCAGGGCGAGGTGAAGTTATCTTCCTGGTTAAACCGCTAGTACGCTATTCGGTTTTCTGCATTTTGTCTCTTGGTTCTACGTTATGGTGGCTAGTGTTCTTTATTTGGAGATTGAAGGTTGAGAGTTAGGCATATGGGTTTTACAATACAAGTTAGCGTGGCCTACACAGTGCATTAATGGATGTGGTATGGAATCACTAGGTCACCCTGGTTTGTGGATATTGATATGTTCCTTCATGTGTGGGGTTTAGTTGTAACATTCTCAACTGGTAGTAACATTTACATTAGATATTTGAGAGTTATTAGAAGCTTAGCTTCAGTTATAGCTGCTTTCTCACAAGGTTTGGTGGGGTACATTCCTTCCCGGGTGGCAGGATAGACTATCTTGAAGATGTCTTTGAATGTGCATTATGTATTTTATATGATTTATATGTCCTTTTTTCTTTCTTGCAGATGGGGGTTTTGGAACACTGCTGCTATAATTTGGAATAGGTGGGAATAAGGTGGAACCTTCTCTTTACATTTTAGAGGATTTACTTTTGTCCTTTTCTTTGTAGATGGTGGTGTCATGGGTACCAGTTGTGGTGATCCACAGTGAATTTGCAGATGATGGAAGCAGTGGCGAGCAAAAAGGTTACACATGGGGAGCACAAGGTGGCGACAGTTCCTGACTGCAAATGCTGAAGTGCAGAAGGCATCAAGCAGTGGCATGAAAAGGGGATCTGAAAGATGGTGGACGTGAAGGCATCATGTGGTGGCGTGAAAAGGGATTTGAAAGGTGAGGTTTTGATAGGATGGATGTTCTTGCTGCTGGAATGGGGCACAAGGAGGGTCTGAGTAATCACCTTAATAAGGCATGTTAGAGGCCTGGGTTTAATTAGTGGGAGCTGATTATTGGGTTGGTACAAGGGGCAAGTAGGGAAGAAGTAGGGAGAGGGCCAAAGGAGGAAAACTTTTGGGGACGGTTTATGGGGAGTGTGGGGATCCCACGGGATGAGTAGAGTTATGGCATTCATAAGGGCATAGAAACTTATTAGGCTAGAGCCTTATGGCTCTTGCAAGCCAGTGAAGTTCAATCCTGGCTTTCCTGGAACCTTGGGGTGGTTGTATTCACACATCCAGTTGTTTGAACAGTGTGTGGGGGAAGGGCCAATGAGGTGTTGGATAGGATACTGGAATTTGTTCCAAATGGGTAGTATCGAGGTGACAAATTTGTCCCTTGAGTATGTAGTGTTAATGTTCATAGGTTGATACTAGGCTATCAGCCCTAGGGCATTTATAAGCCTAGCCAGAGTGTGTTTGGCTTTCGCCACCCTTTTAGATTAGTTGACTGTGCCTCTGTATAGTAGGTCACAGAAGATAGCCCTTTTAAGGTTAGTTCACTGTGCCTCCCTCTCTCTAGTAGGGACACAGAAGAGATCCCAGGGGTAAACCTACGATCTCCCATCCACTCATCAAGATTTCTCTTGAAGAGGATCATTGAGGGGCTCTGCCTTACATAACAAGTTAAGGTTTTACAGAATAGCACAAGGATCATTTCCTCTTGGGGTTTGGGTGAATTTTGTAGATAGGATTGTAGGAAGCATGGTAGGTAGGTGGCTGTGTTGGGGTAGTTTTAGGAACTGGGTGTGTGGGTTACAGGAGAGTTATAAGGTTTAAAGGAAGCTGGGTTGCAGGATAAGGCAGCTATAGGACAGGTATTAATTACCTACTAGTGGTATAGGTAACAAAGAGAGCTTTCAAGGGAAAAGGTCAGGGACAAACAGGGGTCAAGATTTGGTAATGAGTGAATTGGGGGTGTTTATGGCTGGGCACGTAGAGTACTTCATTGCTAAGTATAGGCAAGTTTTCAGGAACTAGGTCAAGGGATGCTGGAGGTTTTGGAGTTTCACTATTCCCTACCGTAATTGAGTTGTTGCACATTCAGAACTAGGTAGTTGGTGGGCTAAGGTGATGCTACAGCTGACAGGGTACTGGGTGTGTGACTTGATAAAAGTTTTGACTGGGTGTCTTTTGAGTTCAAGGGGTTATAGTTTGTGGTTTTGTTGTGGTTATAGGTTGTCAATCCGTTCAGGTTGAGCCATGATTTCAGCTTGGAAGGAAGTGGGTTAAAAGGGTGTTTTCTCTTAGTGTGGATATTATGGTTTTACAGTGGGGTCATGGTAACTTTACTTTATTTAGTTTCATTAGGGTGCATTTCAGTGAGGGTATGGCAAGGTGAGATTCTAAGGTGCTTTACAGATGATGGGTACACCAACTGATGTTTGGCTTGACCCTTCCCTTTATGGGAAGTGGTTTGAACAATTTTGGGTAGAAGGGAGGGGGAACAGCCTTGTCAGGCTGGTTGGTGGAGAAGAGGGATAGGCTTGCCCTCTTCTGTTCCCTCTTCTGTTCCCCCTCTGGTGTCTGGATGTTAATTTCAAGGATCTGGGGAAAAGAAATGAGTAGTTGGAGGAAGCTTGCTGAATAGATAATCAAGCTGAGGTAAGGATGTTGGAGATGGGAAGCTGCTTCATAAGTAAAGTAAGCAAGCAGAGGTATGGACCCTGCTTGTTGGGCAGGGTGAGTAGGTACGTTGCCCTGATTAACATTACAATGAATGGTGTATGAAGTGAGATGGGACGTTGCTTCATAAGTAAAGTAAGTGAGTAGAGGTTGGATGCTGCTTACTGGGGCAGGGTGAGTAGGTACGCTGCCCTGATTAACATTACAAGGATGTTATGCTGTGTTAGAATCAATTGTATCATGAATAGTTATTAATAAAGTTGGTGACCAAAGCTATGTTATGGAAATTTAATAAAGGTCGTCAAATGTCATTTGGTGTGATGTGTGTTATTGAAGGGGACCAGGACAAATGAAGTCTGGCAACAAACTAAGTTATCCTGGGGCATCTTCATGGGGTGTTAGGTTAATATTAGGTGGGTTAGGGAGGTGAACAGGTTAAGTGGAGGCAGGGATAGTTGGAAGGAAATGAGATAATGATGGGGAGGGGCTTAAGAGGTTTAGTCTAGTGTAGTTTGGTTAAGCAATCACATTTTGACGTGAACTTGCTACCCACCCACCCTCTCTCTTTTCGTTGGTGGGAAGTTGAGTTATTTATCAGTGGGGGTAGGCGGAGATGAGGGTTAGGCTTGCCCTCTTCTGTTCCCCCTCTGATGCCTGGATGTTCATTTCAAGGATCTGGGGAAAGGAAATGAGTAGTTGGAGGAAGCTTGCTGAATAGATAATCAAACTGAGGTAAGGATGGTGCTTATTTGGTGGAAGTCAATTCAATGGATGGTGTATGAAGTGAGATGGGATGCTGCTTCATAAGGAAAGTGAGTGAGTAGATGTATGGACGCTGCTTACTGGGGCAGGGTGAGTAGGTACGCTGCCCTGATTAACATTACAAGGATGTTATGCTGTGTTAGAATCAATTATCATGAATAGTTATAATTAATAAAGTTGGTGATCAAAGCTATGTTGTGGAAATTTAATAAAGGTTGTCAAATGTAATTTGGTGTGATGTGTGTTATTGAAGGGGACCAGGACAAATGAAGTCTGGCAACAAACTAAGTTATCCTGGGGCATCTTCATGGGGTGTTAGGTTAATATTAGGTGGGTTGGGGAGGTGAACAGGTTAAGTGGAGGCAGGGATAGTTGTAAGGAAATGAGATAATGATGGGGAGGGGCTTAAGAGGTTTAGTCTAGTGTAGTTTGGTTAAGCAATCACATTTTGGCGTGAACTTGCTACCCACCCACCCTCTCTCTTTTCGTTGGTGGGAAGTTGAGTTATTTATCAGTGGGGGTAGGCGGAGATGAGGGTTAGGCTTGCCCTCTTCTGTTCCCCCTCTGATGCCTGGATGTTCATTTCAAGGATCTGGGGAAAGGAAATGAGTAGTTGGAGGAAGCTTGCTGAATAGATAATCAAGCTGAGGTAAGGATGGTGCTTATTTGGTGGAAGTCAATTCAATGGATGGTGTATGAAGTGAGATGGGATGCTGCTTCATAAGGAAAGTGAGTGAGTAGATGTATGGACGCTGCTTACTGGGGCAGGGTGAGTAGGTACGCTGCCCTGATTAACATTACAAGGATATTATGCTGTGTTAGAATCAATTATCATGAATAGTTATAATTAATAAGGTTGGTGATCAAAGTTATGTTGTGGAAATTTAATAAAGGTTGTCAAATGTAATTTGGTGTGATGTGTGTTATTGAAGGGGACCAGGACAAATGAAGTCTGGCAACAAACTAAGTTATCCTGGGGCATCTTCATGGGGTGTTAGGTTAATATTAGGTGGGTTGGGGAGGTGAACAGGTTAAGTGGAGGCAGGGATAGTTGGAAGGAAATGAGATAATGATGGGGAGGGGCTTAAGAGGTTTAGTCTAGTGTAGTTTGGTTAAGCAATCACATTTTGGCGTGAACTTGCTACCCACCCACCCTCTCTTTCGTTGGTGGGAAGTTGAGTTATTTATCAGTGGGGGTAGGCGGAGATGAGGGTTAGGCTTGCCCTCTTCTGTTCCCCCTCTGATGCCTGGATGTTCATTTCAAGGATATGGGGAAAGGAAATGAGTAGTTGGAGGAAGCTTGCTGAATAGATAATCAAGCTGAGGTAAGGATGGTGCTTATTTGGTGGAAGTCAATTCAATGGATGGTGTATGAAGTGAGATGGGATGCTGCTTCATAAGGAAAGTGAGTGAGTAGATGTATGGACGCTGCTTACTGGGGCAGGGTGAGTAGGTACGCTGCCCTGATTAACATTACAAGGATGTTATGCTGTGTTAGAATCAATTATCATGAATAGTTATAATTAATAAAGTTGGTGATCAAAGCTATGTTGTGGAAATTTAATAAAGGTTGTCAAATGTAATTTGGTGTGATGTGTGTTATTGAAGGGGACCGGTACAAAAGTATTTTGTAGAATGATGCACTGACCTTCATTTGTATCATGTGCTTATACTATTTCAGAGTCAATCTTATTTATAATCCAGTTTAAATTGTGTTCAAGGACTGCTGGATGTTTCTTTGGTGAAATGTACATGTCAAATAATTTACATGATTTATTCTGTTCTACCTGTACTATCATAAGGATAAAATCTGTTTATATCTTGGGGCCACCATCCGTCACTCAGCGTGCAGTTCAAGTTATCTTAAGACATAGCAATGCTGCTAACACTCAAGAGATCTGCTTTGTCTAAAACTGTTGAAACAAGAAGTTACAATTTCTTTACTTTTAAAATGGGATTTCAGTCATGTCGTGTTCAATACAAGGTTCTAGTTGTAATGGTCTACAAAGCATCCAAGTATTCTAGCATATTAAGTATATTTGGTTACATATCTGCAGCTAAAACTAGCCAGGATATGATTTAGAATTAAGATAAAAGGAGTTTCCTTATCAGAGCAATATAATAGGCCAGTTGAACTGTAAACATAAGGCTGAGTTAGGACACTGAAATGTTTTATTCCAAGCATGCAGGAATGTTTAAAAAAAAAAAAAAAAAAAAGTAGAACTCTACATGAATTCTTGAATTTTCAGCATCTGAAAGTCTAGACTTGGGAAAAGAAATTCCCATAATGATTTGTAATTTTCTTCTATGATATTAACAGTGTCATTAAAATTACTGTCGTATAGGTTCATAGGTAGGTACTAGGCTATCGGCCCAAGGGCCTATGTAAGCCTAGTCAATGAGGTTTCCTGTACAAACAGAAAAAAAGTGTGTCATCTTATCACTGGCACCAATAAAGGTGCCTCCTTTTAAACTTAGTTAACACACCAGTTGAGACTCCCTGGTATAGGAACAGCCAATTAAGAATCTTTGTCCAATGGAGTTGGAAAAGTAGTACCAACCATAGCAATAGAGGAAAAAAAGCAGAGAAATCCCATAGTCCAATGGAAAATGATAGTTTTGTCTTGAGGGATTCTGTTGGGGGTCCATATCATTAGACTACCCTCCTGAAAGTCTAATGCCATAGTACTTGACATTCAAAAGGTCAAACTTTGAGTGAAAAAACAAAAAACGGTTGTTTTTGGAGTGGGACAAGCCTCCATGAATCTCCCATGTGGGGGGCCTGTGCACATCTCAAAATCACATTACAGCAGGGCAAGAGCCAATTCCTTAATCTCGGTTGTAACATGATCACAATACAACGTATAGGGTCGACAACAGAAATGTCATCAACATATAGGGCTTACTGTTCGGATAGTTGGCAGACATCCAGTCACCTATTATGAATCCATTTTGTTAAGATATACAAGAAAAATGTATGTTTTTTCAGTTTTCCTAACTATGCCTTTTTATAGGTTTCCCTCTGGCAATCTTACTTTTAGCAAGAAATGAAGCCAAAGCTATTTGTTTCCTTATCACCATAGCCTGTGTGATTTTTATTTCAAATACAGGAATAATGACTGGGTTTTGAATCAAAGCAAAAATGACAGTGGGAATAGAAATCCTTAAGGACGATTTGCCTACCACAGTTTTAATTTTATCACCTTAGCTTAAAACAGAGGATGTAGAGAACTGCAAAGTTAAAAATGAAAAAAAAAGTCACTGAAAAGATAAATTAGCAGCCAAAATTTCTGGTGAGTTGATGGGATGCCACACACAAAATATTAAGAAGAAATGAGACTGTGACGTGATGTGGGATGTAGAAGGGAATCTTGTGGCAACCTATACACCAGCATCTAACTTGAACAAAATCCACTTGAAATCACTTATTTTGGAGGTTCTGACTTAGAACAGACACCAGTAAGAAATATGATTTACTGTTACGGAGACCCCTCAAAGAAAATATGGCACTACATTTAATGAAGGAATGAAACAGTAAATGTGTACAGGGACTTCAGCATTTTAACATTATTTTTAATTTAAGTGTTGCTTTGTCCTCTGGAAAGCAGTCTCAGAATGTGTTGGAATTCTTCAGACAGTAAGGAAATGTAGGATTATCCTTTCAGCATTATTTGAATGCATCGGGAATAGCAGTTTTGCATTTCTTGAACTGATGGTGCTTGATGTGAAATATTAGTTTGCTGTTGGACAACTGACATGTCTGCACTCTTAGCAAGGCAGTATTTATTTTTGAGGCAAAAGTCTTGAGAGCTGTCTTTTGCATACAACATGACTAAAACCAACAAAATTGATGCATGTCACATGACTAATAGCATCAAGAGTAAATGCATGGTCATTCTAGTTTAGAATTTTGGTGTTTTTCTCTTTTCTTTTACTGGTGTTTGCAATGGCATTTCCTGCAGCTGTTTTTTCAAGACTTGATTGTTATGTATTACCTCATTGGGGCAATTATAGTAAGAGAAGGCACAGATGCTTGGAAGACTCAAGGGGTTTAATCAGTCTATGGTGCTCTTTTCCTCATCAGCTCTAGGGAGCCAGCGATACCAGTTAAACAGGAGCTTACAGCTGGGGAAAAAAAGAATGACTCGTATTTCATTCTTGCGACAATAATATTGTTTACAGTCATTCCTTTAATTTGCCTTGCAAATCCTGATATTTACTCAAAGTATTCAGATAAACATACTTCAGTTTTTGGTACCATCTGTGAAGTTAGATCTTTAAACCAATGCGCTTCTTTAGAAAGCACAGAACAGCTGCATACCTGCTCATTTTTAAAAGCTTTCTATGTCAATCACAGCTGGAGAACATGGAGACCAATATCCACCTGTACAGCTTCCTGACCTCTACTGCACGTTACATCTCTGTGCCTTCGCAAGTCAACCAGTACTCGTACAACATAGATCATTACCTGTGTGTGTAATCACACAAGTTATCCAGTACTCGTACAACATAGGCTCTGCTTCTGGTGTAGTTATTTCACTAATTTGTTCTTTTTCAAATTAAAATTTAATTTAAAACAGAAATGGACTTTTACTAACAAAAAAAAGCACATTACACAATCAATTTCACTTTATTTCCGCTAGATAATCACCACACTAGAGATTTATTTGAAGAACCAGTTAATAGTATTCAATGTGGTGTAAAGTTGTCAATAATGTTTAACTTGTATGCTTTTTGCGAAGTCAGTCCTAAGTCTAAATATGTCACCAAATAAGCCACTCCAATGGTGTAGAAGGATGAGCCCTGCCTACAAACCAGGTGACCCCTGCTGTGTCCAAGCACCTAACAACTGTCAGAACATACCCATCCCATCCTTCCTGATGACTCTAGTGGAGGTCTGGCATACGCTGGAGTTTGGAAGTAATAGATGTCAGGAGTCAGCTAGGGGAATAGATGGCATAGTGCATGTACCTTATGGCCGAGGGAATAACATGCCATAGTTTCCTCATGCCTGGCAGCCATAGCATGCTTCTTGGAACATAGGAAGGGATTATAGTGCCATGAAAAGTCCTGTACTCTTGAGGATGATAGTAGCACTCCTGATGCTCTGCCCACACCTCCATTAGGAGCAGAAAAAAATGGGAAAGTTGAACCCTCAGATGGAAACATGCAGGGGCTTCCTGGGCAGGGAATAAGGCTGGATGGTTGGGGATATGGGGAGAGGGAACAATGTCACAGAGTGGGTGTGTGTTCTGTTAGTTAATAAAACAAGAAAGATTCTAGTGAAATAAGTGTAAAATTTATGTCACTACACTGAAAGGTAGTCTGAACCATTACTCAATGAAAACAATTGAGCCGGTTTAATCTGATATGACATTCCTTTTTACTGCATACGAGGTAACAGTTAGTATAACAATGAATGATGCACAGTATAACAAAAAACATACTTTAGCTTTACAGCCTCAACTGTAAGGATCAATGTCTCTCATACAAAAGAAGTCTAAACTTTATAGTCTCTTTCTAGCTTAGATCAGCTGTTTAGAAAGCATGTCAGAATGATGTCTTTCCCATGAAGATGGTCTGCTGATTTGTTTCTTATGTTTCATTATTTTGTTTCTGAAGAACTCCTCAGCCTTGTTCTTATCTTGTATGTCCTGTTGACTAGATACAGCCGCAAACAAGATGACCTGCTTGTAGATGAACTCGGCCTTGCTCTTATCCTGCATGTCCTGTTGACGAGATACAGCCGCAAACAAGAATTCATCTTGACCTGCTTGTAGATGAACTCGGCCTTGCTCTTATCCTGCATGTCCTGTTGATGAGACACAGCTGCATACAAGAATTCATCTTGACCTGCTTGTAGATAATAAAATTTCACAAACTGCATAGTTTATAAAGATAAAATATTTTACTTTTAATTTTTAATAACAATGAATGCCAGGCCATATGCCTTCTTGCCAAAGAGTATAAACTATGTGCACTTGTACTACACCAAAAGCAGAGTATTTATTTTACATTTTCAGACAAATTCACTGAAAGCCATTTTAACTTGTTCACTGCTGAAAGCAGAATATATCAAATCTCACAATTCCCTCTTTTCAATTAAAAGGTGGAAAATGACTGTTCATTTCTGACTTTAGTTGCACACATTGAAACCTTTTTCAGTTTATTCAGGTTAACCATCATGATTTGTTGAATTCTGTATGTTTTTCGCAAATGACAACTTAAATAGCAATTTCAGATAGTTAATATGACCATAATGCCTAAAACTACTACTACAGGATGTATTAACCAATTTAACAGATTTTTTTTCTGATATGGACCAATCAGTAAAAATATCCCACCAATTGTGAGCAGTGTCTTTTTTGGTCTTTTTAGCCAAATTAAGTATTTTATCTTTTGCAATGATGCTCAGTGCTTTATAATACAGAATACTTTTATTTTTTTTTTTTTGAATACTCTGAGAATCTTAGTATTGCTCATTATTTTCCTTAAATTATCCAACGATACAGATATATTGGAAAGCTGCATTAAATTAGAACTCCAATTTATGGAAGTATTCACTTCTATGGTTTTAGTAAACAAATAGCTCTTATTATTTAATTGAAGGAAATCAATATGTGATAAACATCCTACAAAAGGTAATTTTAAATTATGACCTAAATCCTGGGCTGTAACCAGACAAATATACTGGGGAGCTACTTTTATAAGCATTTGAAAGGAAGAGGGCATAATGTTTCACTCGCCAGAGTGCTGCACTAAGCATGGTTCATAGACAGGCGAATGCTGCCCACAAATTAACCCATTTTGAGTCTGTGTACAATATTCAATGTTGTGTGTTTTTCTTTCATATCTATACAATTACCTTCAAATTGTGGCAACCAATATTCATATCCTTTTGGAACTAGAAACATCATAGGTAATACCATAAATTGACACATAACAGTGATATCAGTAACATTATAATGTGAAAACTGCCCTGTGCAATATTGCGAAGTACAATATGTTACTTCAGTATATAATTTAATCTAATCTGTATCAGGTACCCATTTATGAAACAGATGTTGCCAAATATTTTCATTCTGTAACATCAGTTCAGTTTGTATTTTATTCTTTTGAATATTTACAAAGGTAGTCATGTTACCATCAAATTGCAACTGCATAGCATCATAATTGTCCAAACATTGCTGCTGGAAGTTTACATTATGCAGGTGTGCCTTCCATATCTCTGGATTCCAAGATGCTTGTAAATATACAATTTAAGAGATATCTTCCCCCACTGTTTTTAAATGATTAGCTAGAATTTAATATTAGCTGCATTAATAACTCTAATGCCTGTGCCTAGGCCTCCTAACAGAGTATTGTACCAAGCTCTTTTGTACTGGCATTTGACTGTGTCTGGGAATGTACTACAACCTTTTGATACTGTCTACCTTTTAATAGGTAGAAGGGACTTTAACTAAATGGCCTGTATGAACAGAGTAGGTTTACCTGTTAATATTGATAGAACATATGCTTAATGTATGCTGCCTGTAATGACTGTGGTATTAGTACATATACTTGTACCCACCTTTAGCTGGGGGTAATGTACTTGCAAAGTCAACTTAGATGGCATACCAAGGTCCATCCGCTGGAGTTACCTTTAGTAACATTGGCTTTTTCAACTGAGCATTAACCTGCAAACATATTAAGCATTCAGCCTGCACTAAATCACAGATTTTCTTTAACTGTGGATGTATTACAATTGCCCAAATGTCCCATTACCTGATGATGAAACTTAACTGTCATGCCTGTTGGCACGGTATACAAGGAAGACTAGAACCGTCTTTAAAACATTTTGCATAATATTGCCCTGGACTGTCTCGTACAAGAGTACATTTTTCTAATGTTTCCTTTAGTGCAAATTTAGTCTGGATCTGCAGCAAATCATGCTGTAAATTTTGAGCTGAAAATGTTTGTATGGCATGTACTGCAGTAGTTTTATCTGGTACACCAGAAAGGTGTTCTGTAGGATACAACTGCATTTCTTCTCTGGCTGCCTTTTTTGCCATTTGATCTGCATAGTTATTTAACTGAAAAATTTTATTTGTAGCTTTTTGATGCGTTTTTACCTTTAAAATACTGTAGTAACCTACAAGAGACTGACTATGAACTAAATTTTAAACTGTCTAACACAAAAGCATGTTTGAGCGATTTGCCCATATTATCAACAAACCCTGTCTTTGCCCATGTAGACATATGCAGCTGCAGAGAATTAACTTTGTATGTACTGTCTGAAAAAAAAATGTCTTTCATATTTCATGAAGTTAGATAAGTAATATCTCCTGCCTTTGCTGTAATTTACTTGACACTAAATAATGCCAACTATTTTGCAAAACACTGCTTGACTGACGTCATTAGTTAGTTTATTTAACTGAGTCTTATTTACCAAAGCCTGCATGGCATAATATGGTGTCTGTACTATAATGTCTTTGGAGAAAGCTGTTAAGTATTCAGTTTGTTTTAAACCCCAGTAAACATTTTCGTACATTCTGTGATACTTCTGCCTAATGTAGTAAAGACTTACTGGTACCAACATGCTGATTATACTATGTATTTAAATAATTCCACACATCTACATATGATTCAGATACATTAACAATAAAATACTTTGTGCACTTCTTGGCATTTTCATGACTTGCATTCATTGTTAAAAGAAAAACAGAAGAAAATATTTACCACAAATGTTCAGGACAAGGTGATCAGGCTTGACACGAAGATCAGTTGTGGAAGAATTTTCTGCTGTAAGTCACTAGATGCTGGTGAAGTTGGGGCCGGCAGTGGGACCCATTCCTCGTATCTCACCAACTGTCTGAAGAAAAAATTACCGTACTGCCCTGTACTGCACAGCAGTGTTTTCATCCACCAGGCAATGGACGAAGTAGTAGAAAAAAAGAGTCGACTCAAAAGAAGAACTGTGCAGGAATGTCACACTGTGAGAGGTACCTCTGCAGGTCACACCTCCCTGTTTTGTTTGAACTGGCCTGGTCTCGCCACTGTAAAATTTATGTTCCTACACTGAAAGGTAGTCTGTACCATTACTCAATAAAGATAATTGAGCTGGTTCAATCTGATATGAATATTCCTTTACTGCATACGAGGTAACATCTAGTATAACAATGAAAGATACTCATGTAGCAAAAACGTACTTTAGCTTTAAAGATCAATGTCTCTCATACAAAAGAAAAAAGTCTAAACTTTATAGTCTCTTTCTAGCTTACATCAGCAGTTTAAAAAACATGTCAGAATAAGAAGTCTTTCCCATAAATATGGTCTGCTAACAGTTTGTTGACAGTTTCTTACTTACGTTTCATTATTTTGTTTCTAAAAAATAACTCCTTGGCCTTGCTCTTATCTTGTATGTCCTGTTGAGGAGACACAGTTGCATACAAGAATTCATCTTGACCTGCTTGTAAGTAAACTCGGCCTTGCTCTTATCTAGCATGTCCTGTTGATGAGACACAGCTGCATACAAGAACTCATCTTGACCTGCTTGCAGATAATAAATTTCACAAACTGCATAGTTTACAAAAATAAAATATTTTACTTTTAATTTTTAACAATAAATTAAAGGCCATATGCCTTCTTGCCAAGAGTATAAACTATGTGCACTTGTACTACACCAAAAGCAAAGTATTTATTTTACATTTTCAGACAAATTCACAAAAAAACATTTTTAACTTGTTCACTGCTAAAAGCAAAATATATCAAATCTCACAATAAGGCTTATATCTGAATCACCAATGCTGAAATAAAGTATTTTGCCAATGCTTATGAAATCACTGTAATAAAATTAAGTTTGCATATATTTAATCTTATAGTTTTTTTATTAACGAAGTATGATCTAGCCATAACTAAAAATAAAGTACATTTTGTTACAGTTGTAAATATAGGTGGCAATTAATTCTAGGAATTTTATAATTCAAATAAGAGAACAAAAAATGTCCTGTGCAGACAGGATTAAAGACATTGCATTTAATACAATATGAAAGTATAAAATATTCATGAATACAATGCAGTTCCAATGAAAATAAATCTGAGGTGGTAATGTGTTTTTTTTTTACTAACCTTATTCTTCCTTGTTCCTTCGTGGTTAAAGTGGGTAATTTTAGAGTGGACTGTATGGAATATATATGGATTGTTATTACATGGTTCAAAAAACATTAGATCTCAGTTTAAAACAGAGTCATGAAACATCAAACCAGCTCGTCATTGAAAGCCAGCAACACATTGTTTTTTTTGCAGGGGAAAGGCTTCCCTACACCCTCCCACACCCCTCTACATAGTGTATGTACTAACTCCAAGATTTCTCTACAACAGTGAAGGGGCAAACCCCCAATCACAGAAAATACCCACTTTTGGAGGACAAGCTGTTTCTCATCTAGATGCTGCTTTGACAAAAACTGCAATTGATGACATTTACCTTACAGGAACTATCTTTGAAGATGGATGGCTTTAAAATGACTTAGAAAACTTACAATTACATTCTCAAAAACAGACATACTCTTAAGGAACTATTACAGCAACACCATACAAAAATAACAAATATAGAGACTTCTCTAAATGATATTGAAGGTAGGAGAATTCCAAAAAGAATTTCTGCTTAAACAGAATATATGGCTGCTTAACAAAATAGATGACTTAGAAAACAGGGAAAGGAGAAACAACATAAGGATATCTGGTCTGCCTGAAAACATTGAAGGAGAAGACATTTCATTCTTAACCTGGATTCTTGAATTTTTAGACTTGAAAGAGGGACTTTCATTTGTGATTGAAATGGCGCATAGAGCACTGAGGAAACCTGCTTCTAACTCAAAAAATACTCCACCTAGATCCATAGTTATAACATTTCTTTCATTTCTGGACAATGAACTAATATTAAAATCTGCTTGGAGAAAATCACCCTTAAAATACAATCAAAGCCTGATAAGGTTTGACAATGATTATTCTTCCAGAAAACTAGAACAAAGGAAAAAAGTCTAGCCAATAATAAAACTGTTGAAACAAAACATTAAAGCACAGCTGGCCTTTCCAGCAAAGATAAAAATACTTTTTTCCAATGAGATGAGAACCTTTAATGACTTAGAAGAAGCTACTATAGTCATTAAAAACACCAACATAGTGTCTATCCTAGAAGAAATGGAATGGATGGCGCCTACTCTTAAAAGAATAAAATAAACAAATCCTTGGACTGATGCTAGAAAGAAGAAAAAAAAACTGATTCCAAGATAGACGTCCCAAAAAAATAACTCTTACAACTACATCTCTCAAAGTATCAACTGATATGGTACATCACTTGTCATCGGTTTTTATTAAAAAAAAAGAAAAAGGAGGGATTCTTAAACAAAATGAGAAACAATAATGATTTATTCAGAGAGTCCAATAATTCTTCACAAACAAAGGTAGGTCAAGATGGGTTACTATTTATATTCTATATAAGCCAAACAAAGCAACATATAATACAAACATGGAAGTTTCTATTCCCCTACTTGAACTCAGTGAATACTTATCTTGTTCATTTTGCATTAATTTTACTTATAATAATTAACTAATTCAACAAGGTACCAGTTATCAGAGTTCAGTCTCAAATGTAACAAATTAACATCATATATAATAGCAGTAACAGTAGAGTGTTTTGAAAAAAAAATGCTGTCATGGAGACTAATGCCTTCTTCAGTTAAAGTATGATTTAGAAATGTCATGTATATCCTGGTTAAATAACAGTAGCAAGCTCTTAGTACAAATGTCATCATTGTTCTGTCTAAATATAGTGGATGTCAATTATGGCAGGTGTCATGGCTACGAGTGCTGTTTGATCAGTCCTGGTGTGTGTCTGGCAGCTGGTACAGGTGTCTGGCAGCTGGTACAGGTGTCATTGTTATTCTGTCTAAGCATAGTTAATATCAATTATAGCAGGCATCATAGCTTCAAGTGCTGTTTGATCAATCCTGATATGGTGTGCATGGATGCAGCCATGTCTGACAGCTAGTACAAATGTAATTATTGTTCTGTCTAAGCATAATTGATGTCAATTATGGCAGGTATCATGGCTTTGAGTGCTGTTTGATTAAGCCTGACATAGTGTATGTGGATCCAGCTGTGTCTGGCAGTTGTTATATGTGCCTTTTCTTGTCTCCGGGAAGCTGTGGGTTACGGCTTGTGATTGAGGTTTGCTGATGCTTGTGTGTTGGGAAGAGAAATTTGGTGTTTTGGCCTGGATCCAGGGGGAAGGGGGTGGATGGAGCTATGATTTTTGATGTTTTGGTGGAGAATGGTTTGTTTGTACGTCTGCTGAGTGAGAGGTGGGAGGGCTGGAGGAGTGCGTTGTCTATTGTTGTGGCAGCATGTTGGGTTTTTTTTTTTTTTTTTTGATCTGTTTGTTTTCTGTTCTTTTTTTGGCTGCTGCCTCACTGAAAGGGAGGGAATTTAGGCTCGACATTGCAGTGAAGTGAAGATTTGCTTCAGGTGCATTGTGAGCATCTGGTATGCAGTACACAGACACATTAACAGAAACAGATGCTCCCAGGTTGCTATGGTAACAGAGAGTGTGACAATAATGCTTAATGGCTCTGAGGAGCCTCCAAGATGATTCTTGGAAATGACGTTTTTGGTTTTAAAAAATATATATAATAAAAGGGCTGTTTTAAACCACATGTGCACATATTGATGGCCTCCCAACACTTCATATAGCTCATTAAGCGGATTCTTAAAAAAAAAAACGCAACTAATGTATGATTTTAGTAAATCTAGACAAAATATATACTCTTCATAGAAGATGAAGCAGTCTGCTGAATTTAGATATTAAAGACAGGATTTAATAACATAGGCTTGTGTATAACACTACTGTCTTAACTGGTTATAAATAACATACATTGAACATCAAGGGGAAGCATGACGATTTTCTTATATAAGTAAATATGCATAACAAGTCATGTAATTGCTTTAGCTTGAATTGTGGTTTTGTAACACATCTTGACCATACATAATACTTGAGCTGTTACCAAAGTAATTAATGTTTTATACATGACATCAAACTGACAAAGTTGTTCAAGGGAAACAATAGAAGCCTGAACTAGGAACATCACAGAATGAAACAATCACATTCTGAGCAAATAGTATTAAATTGACAATCACTGAGTTTAACCATTGCTGATTATACAAAACAGAATGTTGCCATTTAAATCTAAAAACGTTCAGTATATGCCATATAATGGCAATTTATGAATATGACAAGGGAACTTGTAATCATTAATCACAATAAGTGAATTTGTTGTTTTTAGCCTATAATTTTACTCATTTTATAATAAGAAATGACAGATATGAAAATCTTTGTGTGTAGGAAATGGGGGAAGAGGGATGCACTGATAATTAAAATGCAATAACTTTCATCAATGTTTACATAAAACAAACAATGCTTTAAGTTAGCAACAAACAAAGTGATTACTTAAATGCTGGTAAACAATGAAATATAACTTCTGATGTAGCCAGTAAAATACATTGTATTATAAACATTAGGTATAATTATTACCATCTATTTATATTACGTAATAAGTTTTGAAAAACGTCATCAATAAGGGTGAATATGTTAAATAACTGTGTACTATAATCTTTTACCGAGGTTTTTGTATATGATACATCCTACTTTACTATGATTGAATTGCTTGCCATCTTTCATGTAAATATTAATTGCTTATACAATAAGTAGAAATGTATATTGTATTAGAATTCTGTCTAATCTACAATAGTAAAATATCTGTTCAAAATAATATAAATATTGTTTATTCCTATTACAAATATTTTCCATATAATTCAATTTATGGAGCTCAGATGTTCTGGATTGTCAAGGTATGAGTGATAATCTGATGGACTTAGGTTTATCCATCAGATTAGGAATGATTTTCATTCCATGGCTAGTGCAGATCTTAGTTTTGTTAACATTTATTAATTTAAATTTATTTTGCAAAAAAACATTTTTAGTATGCCTGACCAAAACATTACTTTATTGGTAAACACTCAAAGTATAAAACTGATAATTTCCTTTAAAAGCTCATATATTTTATAGTTATCAGAGGAAAATGTTTAATAGTCACAATAAAACAAAAATTCATAGTCTAAATAACCTAAGATGGATTTAACTTTATTATCTTTAAATACCAATGGCTTAAACAATCCTAGCAAAAAATCTACTGAAATATTTAAAACTGAAACCACAAATTGTCTTCCTTCAAGAAACTAATTTCAAAACAAATGACAATTACAAATGGAATTCTAAGGAATATATGATATTGGTGCAAACCACTTATAAGACAAAGACAAAAGGGGTAACAATTTTATGGAAAACAAATGTGATTAACCCAGAAATCATGTTTAAGTATGAAGCTACCCAGAAATCATGTTTAAGTATGAAGCTAAAGAAGTCCTTATGGCATTAGTAACAGTTAAATGTAATAACAGAATATGGACCCTAGTCAGTCTATACTGGTTCCCAGGCATTGGATCAGGAACTGTTAAAACACTTGGATTTCATTTCCAATAATTATAAAGGCAACTTAATATTAGGTGGAGATTTTAATTGTATATTTGATATTTCTGAAACTACAAATAAAAGACCATGGTATACACCTACTGTATCAAAAGCTTTAAACAAGTGGGTAGAATCATTTCATCTTGTAGATACTTTCAAATTTAAAGATAAATTTTTGTTTTCCCATCAAGATCACAGATTTGGTACCCAAACTAGAATAGATAAAATATTTGCTGCCCATGGCTTGCACTCTAAAATCATTAATTTCTCAATCACTCCCTGCCCCTTTTCAGACCACAGTTCATTGATACTAAATTTCAAAATGGGTACAAACCATTAATCTAACTCCAGAATTCCAGCATATATAACTAAAATTAAAGAGTTCAAACCCTGATTATCTGAATTACAGTTCATCTTTTTAGATATTAATTACACCACAGAGATAAATAAAATAATGATATGGGACTCATTAAAACCTTACATATATGGTAAAACCCTAATTTGGTATAAAAAATCAGAGAATTGGATTCTGAATTATTAGATCTACAATTCAAACTTTTGTCAGTAAAAGCTGAAAAAATCAAAATCATCTGGAGATGAAAAAGAAAGTAGAAGTATTAAACAATAAATACAAAGAAATTCTAACACATAAAACTAGTTTAGCTTTAGAAAAACTAAAGATTAATACCTTGGCCACTTCTGCCAAATATCTATATAATTTATCCACAAGAATCAAAATATAATCAAAAGCTAATACCATTAAAGTATCTTCCATGAAAAAAAAGGGAAAATGTCTCGGATATAGGTGACACTCGATGCCTATAGAAATCACTATATGGAACATTTCCAAAAAGAAAATATACATGTCAATCAATTAAATCTAGATAAAAATGTTCTAATATAAAAAAACAGAAAAAATAAAACTAGATCTGCAAGCACGCATATCCTACAAAGAAGTTACAGATAGAATAAAAGAGGGTAAAAATAATAAAGCTCCAGGTAGAGATGGCATAATTATGGAAATATATAAACTTTTTTCTTCAAGGATACTATCCCTCTTCCATAAAACTCTATTAGAAATTCACTCACAAGCTTATATACCACCCTCTTGGAGATCTTCCTTAATCACACCAATCCTAAAGGAAAACAAATCCCCAAACCTCTGCACCTCATATAGACCTATATCATTATTATATAATGACTATAAGGTATTAATGACAATATTAACTAACAAAATGAAAATACCACTATTCAAAACAATAAATAATGATCAAACTGGGTTTATATATTGTAGACACAAACATGACAATATTAAAAAGATAATTTATATTATAGATTATATTAAGAAAATAAAACTCATAACTGGCTTAGATATAGAGAAAGCCTTTGATTCCCCTTAATTGGGGCTATTTATTCAAAATGCTGGTGTTATTTGAATTTCCTCCTTCCTTTGTTCATCTACTAAAGAATATATATATATATATATATATATATATATATATATATATATACACACACACACACACACACACACACACACACACACACACACACACACACACACACACACACACACACACAAATAATTTATCATATTATTAAGCTAGGTCCTTTCACCTCTGAATCTATACATACAACAAAGGGTACTAAACAAGTATGTCCCATGTTACTGATTCTATTTGCTTTGGCTATTGAAATATTGGCAGATTGAATACTAACAATACAAAAATCAAAGGAGTAGATATTTATGAACAATACAATTCTAAAGCAATGCTCTTTGCTTATGACATATTAACATTATCCAATGCAAGAGAGACATTAGAAGAATTAGATATTTTATTTGACACATTTTGCAGGACTTCAGGACTCCATTTCAATAAATCAAAATCAAAATTTTTATTTTTAAATAAAAAAAAAAAAGAATTGCAGATGAAGGGGAATCGCATTATAGGGAAACAAGAATCTACCTTAAAATATCTAGGAATTGAGTTATGCAAGGTTAATCATGAATTAGTCTCAAAACACTACAATATTATCAATACAATTAAAATCTCTGTGGAAAGGTGGAACAAAATAATATTAACATTTGAAGATAGACTACAGTTAATAAAAATGGTTTTACTACCCAAGATTCTATATAGAACTTTGGCAATACAACTGTTACCAGAAAGCAATATTCTCAAATAAATAAACTCATGCCTAATAAAATTTCTATGGTTTTCCAAAAGAAACAGAATAGCTTAAATACGTGTCAGACCATGGAAACAGGGAGGATTAAACTTTCCTGATATAGAAACATATATAAAAGCATCAATATCTAAAACAATCTCAGATTGGATAAGTCTACATTATTCTGCAAATTGGAAAGAATTACTAACTGTAATATCGGTAAATTAATTTGATTTACAAAAAAATTCAGGCGGATAAAAACAATTTGCCATGGCACATATGTATTAGTATGCAATATAACATAACTAGGCCCCCTAAAACTCGTATGATTAATTATTACATTGAATCATTTAGGAAAATTATTAATGCAAACATAGATTTAAAAATCTGGTTTGTTCCTTTTACACCATTCATAGTTACAAAGAACTATCCACATAAAATATACAGAGAAATAATTCCTGGGAACAGGAAGGATTTTTGTTGGCTTCAATATATCAAAGAACTAAAAGTTCTGGATATTCAAACAATAGAAACAACATACAAAATTCCACAACAAGATTGGTTAACTATGCAAAGCATTCTGACGTATTCCAAGATTTATGTAGAATAATTAGTAATTCATTTAAAGAAATACCTAAACTTATGAAATACCTATATGAAATCATATATGATTATGACATGGGAAATAGTATTTCGAAATTTTACAAGATATTGATATATTATAAACACCCAAATCCTCATATTGGAATTATATAACAAAATGACACTCATTACAGCTAATTGAAGAAATTAAATATTTTATCATCAAAAAAACATACATCCTTTACACAATATTGGAAAGTTTTTAATTGGAAATGCTTGCACAGAGCATTCTTATTAATTCTTCCACAAAGGGAATATGTTGGAGGCATGAGCAAATACACAATGCAGATTGGAATCACATTTTTGACTGTTAAAATTAAGCCATTTTGGAATGGTATAAAAACTTTTTACAAGGTTTATTTAATGAATCATTTAACTTAGCTAAAGCTCTGGTATTATTAAATGTGTACGAAGGTCTTCATTTGAATGAGTCAAATATGTATCTAGTTTGGACAATACTTGTAATCACAAGGAAGTGTACAACAAGAGGATGGAATACAAACACAATACCAACTTTGGAAGACTTCTACAGCCTACTGAAGACCACAGTATTGTTGGAAATTAAAATTAAAGAATTAAGGATTCATCGTAAGCCATTTATTAACAATCCATGGAAAAATGTCTTAATTGACACTTTACAATAACTGAACAGATGCACTCTGATAACTGTATTGTTATACCTATAAAGTAATAGTATATATTGAGCTCTGTTATAGTGTCAGGCTGATGTAAATAGTGTACATAGTTATTTAAGATGTTACATACAAATACTATGGAATTTATTCAACTGTATTTGAAAAATAAAAAAATTTTGAGAAAAAAATTATTGGCCTACAGACTGAGGTTATTTTCTTTAGGAAACTGTGCTGCATTTGGGTTTCTAGTGGTAAACAAACCTTGTATACATGTCAGCTAAAATGGTATTAATTTATGACAAAATTAAACTTTTTTCCACTTTCATGTATTGCATTAAATCTTCACTGCTCAGATAAATAGCATGAGCTTTCTTTTCTCCCCAAATGAGAGTTTTAAACAAGTTGTTAATAAACTAGTTATTAATTTGTCAACATTACTGCGCCTTAAAAGCAATAAGCCACAAACATCTCATTAATAAATATATCCACAATGGGAAAGAAGTTTCTGGGCAGACAAACTAAATATTTAATGCAAGAAGAAAATAATAGAAAAAAGCATTAGTAAAACAGCAGAAGTTCTGTGCATGTTAAGTACAGACTGAGCAAAAGTAATTTAAGTGGTGATCACAACATCTGGCACTTCTGCAACAATTAACTAGACGGAGAGAGTTCAAAAATGTGTACAGACTGGAATTGATAGCAAGATGATGAAAGCAAACTCATTTCGCATATGATGGGCCTACATCTATTAATACAAAGCACTGCATTTAACACCAACAGAATTTTAAATAAAATACATACCCTGTTATATTCTAACCTCTACATGCTTATAAATACCTTCTATTTGTCATTATTATTTATTTTAATTGCTTGGGTCTTTAAAATGCAGGACGAGTTTCAGAAAGAATCCCACCATAAGAGTAAACTCCTGCTGCAACTTATTTTTAAATGTGTACATGTTAAAAATGTACATTACTTTTAGTAACATGTTTTTCTATTCTGCATTCCTTATGCTGAGTGTAGTAACTTCATTTTAGTATTGCACCCAGCATTTACTTTATCTACTCAATTTCATATAAATATTGACTTGACACTTAGCCCAGTTTATTGCTGAAAAGGATCTGCTGACCAGCCAACTTACAGTTATCAAGTTACAATAAATAAGCAGGAGCAGTTTAAACCTTAGCTCTGTGCAATTGTGAAGACATCAAAAAGCTGCAGTGAGGAAATAACCTATTTGGCTAATTTGCGTATCTTTGAATCTCAAGGAATTACCATCAGCACTTTGCATCACATTCAAATAAAGCATCCTCATCATTCATGCACACATTCAACCACACACGCACACATATACTCACCTTTCATCTGTCGCTGATTTTACAAAACATCCAAGCTACTGCCTCTTATATTTTCTTTGTCTATCACAGACTACTAGAGGTAGTCAGTAATGCCACACATTCATTCAAAGCTTCTTGCTACAAAATTGGTCTATTAAATTTTAAAGTTAAATCAGAAAATGGGCAAAACATACATCATTATACCATTAGAGGATGAACCCATCTTACAAGAGGGTTTTAATGTACAGGTAATACCAGTTTAAAAAAAAAAGAAAACCTGCTGTGAAGCTTGGACAGAAAAGAGCAACTTTTTTTTTATACTTGCTAAACATGGCATCACAAGAATGCAGTAGCAAGAAATGTATGTCATCTAGTTGTATACATAGAACTTATTTACATGCATATGAATGCATATACATTTAAATATACAACCACACAAAAATGCATGCAATGCATACACATACATGCATATGTATGGAAGTATATATAAAACATGCAGTTTGCATTCCTTTTTTCAAATGTATAGAATGTCAACAACTATTTTCTCAGTCACAAATCTAGTATGTTGGTGGTTAAATGCAGGAATTTCTGAACAGAGCAAAACTGGATATTATTTTAGTGAGAAAATGCACTTGGAAGTAGAGGTAAGTGAAGGTGTGCAGGATTGTTTGTGGGTTCAAGTGAGACTAATGGCTATAGATGGGATATATTGTGTGTTGTGCATGAATTCTATCCATGTGTCTTGCTTAGTGGTACTGTAAGGGGAAAGGTTTTCTAGGTCCCCTGCCCACCTTAGTCATATATTCTAACCTTAAACCTGCCCTAAACCTCAACCCTACATATGTTACTAAAACATTTTTCCCATCACTGCCACTATTCAACTTTTTGGAACCCATCAGAAAAGGAGATAATTTATTTCCTTTTTAACATTTTTTCTTTTACCATTTGAATGTTAAGCAAGTATACTGTTGATGTACAGGTATTGATATAATGTGCGTTGATATTTCTACATAGTCAAGACTCAGAAGTGTGGAAAGCCCCAAAAGTGAGAGAAACAAGCTTTTCATCAAAATAGAAGGGAAAAAAGCTTTTATTTAAATTCTGCTTTAATATTTTAAGTTGTACTGACAGTGACCTGTGCGGTGATAACTTTTTTGGATAAAACATTGGAAAAAAGGGGAAAATATAAAAAAGTGTCTGCATTGTTTTTAGTTTGTTCTAGGACTTCAGTCTTGTAGCTTCATTGTATAGATTGCACATTACTGCAGGATTTTAGCACTGTTTATACATTATACACTTCTGTATCCCCAAAAAAAATGTAAGAATTAGCAATCTATAATTTGACACATGTATAGGTCTAACATCTGTAGCTTCAGTCATAGTTGTGACAGTGATGTGGACTAGTGCTAGATATGAGCCTCATTTGGTCATTTATTACAGTATAGTTTCCAAAAACAGCATTACAGGTAAATTGGCTCTCCAGTTCGATTCTTGGCTGAGGTGCTTTCTGTGTGGAGTCTGCATGTCCTCCCTGTGGTCGTGTGTGTTTCCTCCGGGTGCTCCGGTTTCCTCCCACATCCCAAAGACATGGTTTAGGTGGACTGGACACTCTAAATTGGCCCTAGGTGTGAGTGTGTGCATGTGTGTGCCTTCTGTGGAAGGTTGGACGCCGGGCTGGCAACTCAACACTGTAAACTCCACTGCCAATCATGAGCAGACAGATGATCCGCTGTGGTGACCCCTAACCGGGAAAAGCCAAAAGAAGAAGAAGTCTGGTGCCTTAGTCTGTGGTGAGATTGAGGTAGTGGTAGTATTGTGAATTCTCCTCGATGATTTGTGCTTCAGTGTTTTTCTAGCTGTTCATATTCCAGTTTTGATGCTAGAGTCTTATATTCTGCTTATCTAGCTACTTTAAGTTGTATTCCAGTGCCTTTGTTTACTTTGCTATTTTTTTCCCCTTTTGTGTCTGCCTCACCAGAGACATTAAGCTAAAGTCTGTGAAATTCTAACCATAAGACTAGAGCTCCAAAATTGGATTTACTTGATTGGATGCTTCTTTAGGAAAGACTGCTTCTTGCAGCTTGAATTTTCCCCAACTTTCTACCCTTTTGCTGTTGTGGATTTAAAAGGTTGTCTCTCTCTGGCTTCCACCTCTTATGGTAATCTGACTTCCAAAGCCCCTCCCTCCTGTCTTTCATTGCTGTTGCCTGTTATGCAAGCTATTTATGTTCTTTTCCCACCCATTGTTTTCCATATATCCATAATACTAAGTCCCTGCAAAGTAAATCAGTATTGACTGAATAAAGTTCATCTTAAAACTACCCTTAGAACTGAAGCATATAAAACAGTGTGGCTTAACAAAGCCACTGCACAGAGACAAGCTTAGAGCAGCTAGTTTGCATGTTAAACAACACTATCAAATCTTAACACAGCCTAACTTAATACATTGCCAAACCCCAGAGATGATCCAAGCAGACCTCTATAACCCAGTCCATAACCTACAGTGGCTCAGCCAAATGCAGATCCAAAAAATGGATATGCTGTTTACATCCCCAGAGTCAGCTTGGTAGATACAGGCATCCTGAGAATATGCAACAATTGTCTCATGTTCACAGCCAACCATTTACTCCTTTATTAAAAGGGATGGCATGCAAGAGATGCGCGCACATGTACAATATCACTGGAGGCAAAAATCTCACATACAAACAAGGTGGTCAAGAATGCACACTACACTCACCAATGCCCACCACACACAGGCCAACTTATGCTGAGGCACTAAACATCTTCTCAAACCTCAAAGACCTCCTAAGCCTATAAATGGGAATGCCTATCCTCAGTCTCTAAACCAGTCACCAGAAGCAACATTAAACACTGTTTGTATGCCTATACCCATTGGAGCCCAAAGAACAAAGCCCATAAGGCAAGCACACATTACTCAGGACTCTTGTCATAGGGAACTCCAATGTACAACTTGGAGATCTTTTCCTTGTTTAGTCTGATGGGTGGGGTAATGGTTAGTTGCTTATCTGGAGCCAGGATCCACCAAGTTATTCACAGACAATGCACTATACACCACAGGTACCCACATTATTCCATCATAGTCCATGTGTTTATTAATGACCTGAGACATACCTCTCTGGACTAAAAGGAACATTATTGTTCTGTCGGAATACAAGCCTCAGGTAGGTATGTGCCTTGCACTGAGCAGCATTTCTACATTCACCAAGGATGATGCCACCATACAAAGATGATTACACCAGTTACTGAAGTCAGTTTCTGGTGTCTTTCCAGGGGGATTCAGTATTGGTCAGCATGGGAGGACATGATTAAACCATGTTGCTTCTCAAAGGATAGCCTGACAGGTCACCCCTAAGCTTCAGAATATTCACTAAAACTTTATCTACCCCTTAGAGCCTTTTTTAGGCTTTTTTAGACTAAACCTGGTGGACTTCGAGTAGGTCACCAAGCCAATGGATGAGGGGAAAATGGTACATGCTGCCTACCTGGCTCTGGCTAAGGCATTCAATACAATACGGATGACCAACACTCTTCGTTCTGCTGCCAGTTAAGCCTTGTTGTTGAAATAACAATTGCTGTAATATTAGCTCCAAAAAAACGGATAAAGCCAAAATAGCAAGCCAAAGAAATCTTCAGTCAAACTTCTTTAATCCAAACAGCAAAAAACGTCAAACACAAGCGCTTTCACCCGTTGGTAACGGGCTTTTTCAAGTGTAACAATTTCTTTACAGAACAGTGCTTTTATATCCTTCAAGTAACCTCAAAACTGAATAATTGCTTTAAATTAATTAAGTTATTGTGCTAAATTACCACACAATTTTTAAAGGTCCCACCAGTTTGTATGAAACCATTTCCAACAATAAATACATTAAATGTCGTTTTAAAATCTTTCATAATAAATATTTCTTCATGTCATTTCTAAATTAGCAATAAAAAATGAAATTTTAAAAGGTAAAATACATTACTAATAACAAATTAACAATGAGCAGCCAGTTCATATTTAAATGCCCCTCTGTTTGTGCAAGAATACAATAACTACTGGATACTCCTAAACATTAGATTTTTTTATATAGCATGCATGTTTCATCCACTTAGTAGGACATACATAGTAACTTGAGTTATATTTATTTTATTTTATTTTACTTCTTTGATTGGTTGAAATCCAATGTTTAGGAGTATCCAGTAGTTATTGTATTCTTGCACAAACAGAGGGGCATTTAAATATGAACTGGCTGCTCATTGTTAATCTGTTATTAGTAATGTATTTTACCTTTTAAAATTTCATTTTTTATTGCTAATTTAGAAATGACATGAAGAAATATTTATTATGAAAGATTTTAAAACGACATTTAATGTATTTATTGTTGGAAATGGTTTCATACAAACTGGTGGGACCTTTAAAAATTGTGTGGTAATTTATCACAATAACTTAATTAATTTAAAGCAATTATTCAATTTTGAGGTTACTTCAAGGATATAAAAGCACTGTTCTGTAAAGAAATTGTTACACTTGAAAAAGCCCGTTACCAATGGGTGAAAGCGCTTGTGTTTGACGTTTTTTGCTGTTTGGATTAAAGAAGTTTGACTGGAGATTTCTTTGGCTTGCTATTTTGGCTTTATCCGTTTTTTTGGAGCTAATATTACAGCAATTGTTATTTCAACAACAAGGCTTAACTGGCAGCAGAACGAAGAGTGTTGGTCATCCGTATTGTTTTCTTCTTGGTTTACTGTCTGCTGTTCACTATTCAATACAATACCTCACTTGGGTATAGTTAAACTCACCAAATTGGGCATAAACCCCTACATAACTCACTGCATTGCCATCTGGCTCACAGAGAATCCAAAAGGTCTGGATTGGTGAGACCATCACCAGTATGAGACCAGTCACCAGCAGGTTACCTCAGGGTTCTCTGCTGTGACCACTCTTATTTGGCATCTACTTCTTGGAGATAAAGGCCAATGTCAAAGGCCTTTGACTAACCAAGTTTGCAGATGACTGCAAATTGGGAACTATCATAGACCCTCTTGTAAGAGGTTTGTGTCATGGAGGATCTAACACACACAAATGACTGTTGCCAAATTCATGGATTAAAACTCAATGCTAAGAAATGTATTATAGTGCCTTTTGAGAATATTGACACCCAAGTTAATTACTCCATAAATAAAACACCATTAAGAGTGGACCTGGTTGTCAGGGATCTGGAAACATATGTAGACAGTACGCTGGCCTTTGACCAACATGTGGTCAAGGTAGTAAGAAAATCATGCTATGCTGCCCAACTTCTAAATAAGGGGATGGAATCCAGGTCCAAGGAAGTCATACTTCTGCTTTATGAGATGTTTGATAAGGGCTAAAGAGAATATAATGCCCTCTTCAGCATATACAGTTCAAAACACTGCTTATTGATGTATTCAACTGCTACATATAAGCTAAAGACACAGAAAACCATGCAACAGCAGACATTGGTCTTGTATTATTACATTAAGGTAGGTAAAATGAAAGAAGTGAAACACAGCAGATACAGGTGCCTTTCAGTGCAGAGGGAGTATTACAGTAAAAAAAAACATGGTTGCTAGTCATGATGAATCCAGAAGTTCCTGATATGAGATGTGCACTGCAGACTGTCCTTTATTAATTTTAGTCACAACTGTTATGTTACGAGATATGGTCAAATCTCTAAACCCTGTTATAGATATGAAGCAACTTGGACATGAACATTGTATTTTGTTTCATAAGTATATAGTAATACATGCCTAGCTCTAACATTGTTTTGCATAAAGAGCAATCTTTTTAAGAGGGAGGATGTAGATCAATGTGTGTATATACCTTTTAGAAGCTATCCAAGGGCTTGCACAAGTGTATAAATACTTAGCACATGTGAGCCTGACTGTCATTTTATAGTTAGCTGTTGAGCTGTGAACATGTATGTATGTATGCTCTGTTAGTTTGTTCGTATTTAAAGATGCTGCTATTCATCCTTGTGTTTCTATGTATCAAAGCATCTAAATGAAACCTCAAGCCTTCTTATTTCTGTTATAGATGAACGAGCCACAGGTGTGTTGTTAATATGATAGTTATCAGGAGTGGATGACTTCCCAAAGGATACTATTATGCACTTCTTGGCATTTAGTTTTAATCCATAGCTCTGACACCAGTTGCTTGTGTCAGCCCTTCCTGGAGAATGTTTGTATCGATGTGGTATTTAATGATTAGTCTTAATTTCCAATCATCTGCAAATTTAGTCAGCCAGAGACCATTAACATTGGCCTTGACTTCAGAGAAGTAAATGCCAAAAAGGAGCAGTCCAAGGACTGAACCCTGAGGGACTCCACTTGTGACTGTCCTCTTTGTGGAAGTGGACTCCACTTGTGACTGGCCTCTTTGTAGAGATGGACTCCCCAATTCTAACCTCCTGGGTCCTGTCTGTGAGCCAGCTTGCTATCTACCAGTTAACATATGGGTTTATACCTAACCTCTTGAGTTTGAAGCAATGCAGAGTGGGGTATTGTGTCAAATGCCTTGGCCAGGTCAAGGTAGGCAGTGTGAACCATTTTGCACTCATCCCTTGCTTTGGTGATCTTCTCAAAGAAGTCCACCAGGTTGACTAGGCATGACCTGCCCTTGACGAAACCAAAATGGGTTGGGTCCAGTGTCTGGAGGTTTACTGCATCGCTATTGATCATTTCCATGATAATTCTTTCCGTGGCTTTACAAGACTAGTGAGACTTATGGGTCTGTAGTTTCCATGGTCTATAGATTGCCCACCTTCGTGCAGAGGGATGATTGTTGCTGTTCTCCATTCATGAGGCACAAAGCCTGTTTGGAGGCTACAGTTAAATAGCAATTCAGAGGTCCTGATAGGTTATGTTTCATGCTATTTAGAAACCATCCTGGGATATTGTCCAAGCCCATTGATGCAGTGTTCTTGGCTTTAGAGACATCAAGGACCCAATTCCCTAGTGATAGCAGATGGAGTTATATTTGATGGCATTTCAATAAACAGAAAAGAAAGAGCAACCGGCACTCAGGCAGCACAACTCTTGTTTTTAGCGCTTTCGTCTGCTGTAAGCATGACTTCCTCAGAAAACAGTCACCTAGGTCATTTCCTTTTTATACAAAAAATCATGACTGTTTATTGAACATTTAAATTAAAATATATTTTTATATATATATATATATATATATATATATATATATATATAACTTCAATAAACAATGAAAACAATAAATCTAAAATTGTTAATGTTAAAAAAGACATCATATTAGCAGTAGAGGCAAATAATCCTAGCCTTCAATATAAATATTTCCCCACTGTTATGTAAATAAACCATAATAGTGATGATATTACTAAAAAATACACTCTAAAATAAAGGCATATATATGTAACAGTAAAGTCACATATGGAAATCTGCCTTCGATTTAAGGTAACAAGAAAGACCAACAGATTCATTCAGCCCTGGAGGGACCATTCCGTTACATCTTAACTGCCACATCAATTCCCGATATTCCAAAAAGGTGTCCAAAGGACCCCCTCTACTATTATTCACCTGCTCTAGAGCACTAAATTTAAAGTTGTGCCCCGGATTCCCATTAATATGTTTGAAAAGTGCATTGTTCAGACTGTTCTTACTGATGTCCTATAAATGCTGACAGATACGCCTGTTAAAACAATTAATAGTTTTACCTATATAAAAACTCTGACACTGCTGGCAAATGGCTATATAAATAATACTTTTACTATAACAATTGAACCTTTGCTTCAAAAGCACCCAACCATGGCCTTTAATAAACAAAGAATCCTTTTCCATCATATGAAGACATTAGTGAGTGTCCACATATGGCCATCTTCCCCTTAATCCTTCTTGTTGTGTCCATTTCTAAAGGATTTATCCTTCTTATAGACCATAATAGGGTGGTCACCAAGCTTATTTTTAAAATGTTGTTCAATATATCAAATAACACCCAATTCAAATTTACTATTTCTTTTGTTTTACCATATAATGGGCTAAACGTAAGAACCATGGAGTGTGAAAAAGAGGAATTATCATCAATAATCCCATTGTCACTGTTAACATTAAGTACAGATCCTAATAAAGGGAAAAAATTCCTCCATCTCTTATTGCTAACTTCTTGAAAAATGGGCTCCATAAAGGACAAAAGATAGCCTCTTGCCAACATATTCTTAAGGCTACCTATTTCGTTAAGAAATCGGTCATTCTCACTAACCATTCTAGCCAGCCTAACTCCTTGCCCCTTTACCAAAGATCTCGTCTGATGAAGTGGATGGGCACTAGAAAAATGTAGCAAGGTATTGGAGTAGGTTGGCTTCCTGTAAAGTGTAGAAATAAATCTGCTATTGTCACCGTCCTTAATAATAGTAATACCCAAAAAATGTATAATAGTATCACTAACATTAATAGTGAACTGTAAAAAAGGTGTACTACTATTCGAGTAGTCAAAAGATTCATATAGTGACCCCCTCAGTACCTCGCCATAGGACTAAAATTAAATTGAAGGCAGATTTCCATATGTGAATTTACTGTTACATATATGCCTTTATTTTCGAGTGTATTTTTTAGTAATATCATCAATATTAGGATTTATTTACATAATAGTGGGGAAATATTTATATTGAAGGCTAGGATTAATTTGCCTCTGCTGCTATGATGTCTTTTTTAACACTAACAATTTTAGATTTATTGTTTTAATTGCTTATTGAAGTTATATATATATATATATATATATATATATATATATATATATATATATATATCATATATTTTAATTTAAACATTCAATTAAACAAAGTCATGTGATTTTTTTGTATAAAAAGGAAATGACCTAGGTGACTGTTTTCTGAGGAAGTCAAGCTTATAGCTGACGAAAGCACTAAAAACAATAGTTGTGCTGCCTGAGTGCCGGCTGCTCTTTTTCTGTGTATTGGTTTGTTCATGTGCTGTGTTTACGGGTATTTGATGGCATTTCCTGAGGGATGATTGAGGGGTAAAGTTGGAGTTGATTATCTACCAGTAGGCTCAGTATAGGGGGCTCCTTTTACAATCAGCACTGCACACAATTGTGTACTGCCTTTTGAGAGTGCAGACATCACTAAAGAATGCCTTGTGGTTGTCCTTGGCCTGGGAGGCCAAATTTACCTCAAATTTGGCTTTGGCAGACTGTCAGCTGACTTGTTTGTTTAGTTTGATGACCGTGCTTTTATCCTGCTGGGTGCTGCACCCCTTAAATTGTGCCATGATTTTCCTCCTCTTGTTATACAGCTACTAATTTTGTAATTCCACCAGCATGGCTAGTTTTTTTTTTGTTAGTTCTCTGCTTCTTCATATTGAGTATAGCTGCCTCTATGCAGCTATTAACATGCTTTTACATTATTTCTATAAAAGTTCTGCCTAGGCAGCAGTGTTCAAAGGGTTTATGGGGGCTTAAAATTTTGCCAGGTTATCACTAAATAGCAGGAAGTTAGCCTTAGAACAGTTCCTGAATATTCCAGGTATAGCTTGGGTTACAGGTTTTATTTTACTTCAAACAAGTCCATTTTGTGGTCTGACATTACAGTGGGGGGTCTGCAACACTCTCCCATATTAGTGAGGACCAGATCCAGTATGGTTCCACTCCTATAGGTGTGCTGACCATCTTATCCAGGGAGCTAGTGTTTACAAAATCCAGAAATCTCTGTGCATGTACGTTTAGTGCCATATAGGATTCCCAGTTAATAGCGGGATAATTAAAGTCATCAATCAATATGGCATTGAGTTGGATGGTGAGTGTTTCCAGTAAGTTTGAATACATGTTACAGGTTTCCTGGGTCATAGAGGGGGACCTATAGCTTGCAAGGAAATTGTATTGGGTTTTACGTATGTTAACTTGAACATGGAGCTGCTCAAGTGCATTATCTTGCTTGACCAGCCTTAAGGCATATTTATTATTGATGTAAATATAGACATCTCCACGTTTAGTCCCAGTCTGTGTAGTAACTGGTCTAAATGTGTGGAAGGCACTGTTGGTGTGCTCTCCGCAGCTTTAAACCATGTCTCGGTGACAACACAGACATCAGCATTCTTTAGGGTGAAGAGAGCTTCTAGGGAGTGGAGATTTTTGTTTAGACTCCTAGCACTGAGCAGTAATACCTTTAGATTTTCTTGGTTTTAATTTGCGATGTCAGAAGTAGTTTCACTTTGGCATTGCCTAAAAAAGGCACTATGGGAAAGACAATGTTTTAACTAATATTCAAAAGCCTAGAGAGGAGAGGTGCAGACCACCCCTGGTAAAGCAGCGGGGTCTCTTGACCATTTCCTTCCATGCTGAAAAATATTGCACCCCCTTAGAACGACACCAAAAACTAAGTCAATTATTAAAAAGTCAGTCATAGAGTCTAAACATGAAACTGCACTCATTGCAAGCATTCTTAACCCTGGAAAATGCTGACAATCTGTGCAGTCACAGAAATCTGGTTCAAAGATGCGGAGAGCACCCCGGCCTTACCTTGTTACTCATCCTATCATACATTCAGACCCCAAACTGTGACCAGTAAAGCCAAAGGAGGTGGAGTTTCAATTTACATTAAAGACATACACACCTCCAGGATGGCCAAACAGTATGACACACAGGAGACACTCCAGGTGCAGTTAGCCACTGACAAGACCCCTATTCAAATCTTAGCTAGCTACCAGCCCCCAAATCTGACTCAAGATGTGCAATTCACCTATTTGGACCTGTTTGAATCTATCAAGATTCAACCCTTTACCCTGATCCTGGGAGACTAACTTCCCAAACATATATTGGAAGAACTACTCATGCCAGAACACAAATGCCCAGAAATTCCTTGATTTTGTCAATGCAAATGTCTTTGGAAAGCTAGTCAGTACCCCCACAATAGGTAATAATATCTTGGACTTAGTATTAACAAACATGAGTAACCACTGAAGCAATCCTACAGTATCATCCTCCCTTTTAAGATCCGACCACAAAGTGGTTACTTTCAAAGTCACCATCTCCCCAACCCTCCTCTAGCTTGAATCAGACAAAAACTTCTCCAAGGCTGATTATACCATCCCTCAGGAGGCTGTAAACAGATTCACCGTCCCCTCTACCTCTGCAGGAACTGGCACCAATATCCAAAACTACACCAAAGCACTATACAACCATTTATATAGATGCATGGAATCAGGAATACCCAACAGGACTAAATCATCCTCCGCAAAGATGAGTAAACCTGTCTGGTGGACATCTACAATAAATAAACTCTAACAAAAATAAAAATTTGCTGTCCAAGACCAAAAAGGAGCAAGTGCCCAATTGGAAGCAATGTTTCCTTAGC
Organism: Protopterus annectens; assembly: GCF_019279795.1. Classification (NCBI taxonomy): domain Eukaryota; kingdom Metazoa; phylum Chordata; order Ceratodontiformes; family Protopteridae; genus Protopterus; species Protopterus annectens. Next base: position 22,068,563 of record NC_056739.1, on the reverse strand, counting down.
CTGAACAAGCAAATAAGAGCACTAGTTAATTCCTCCAAAGCAAACTTTGAGTCCAAATTGGCCACATCTACTAGAGACCATCATAAGGCCTTCTTCACATATGTTCGTGACCTCAAAGGAAGCACCCAGATCTGTTCAGAACTGGTGGTCAAGGAAACCACATATACAAATGCTGTGGCTATAGCAAACTTGATGGCTGACAGATTCAGTGAAAACTTTACTCCTCTGTTCCCCCCTCCCAATCAGTAAATTGGTCAGCCATAGCCCACAGTACCTGCCTCCTTCCCCTTATATCTAGGGAACAGGTTATTACTGCTCTCTCAAAGGCAAAAAATACAACCTCCATGGGACACAACATCCCAGGCTGCATCCTATGTGAACTCGGGCAGGAACATGCAGCACTATTAGGCACCCTATTCAACCATAGCCTGAGTACTGGCTTCATCCCAGCTGAGTGGTGGACAGCCACTGTCATCCCTTTACACAAAGGTGGAGCATCCACTGATCCAGAAAAGATGCATCACCCTAACTAGCCTGATCTGCAAGGTCATGGAACGGATCATCATGGACCTCATTAACAAGGACATTGGCAAACTCCAAACACTTGATCCCACACAGTTTGGCTTTATCAAAGGGAGGTCATGTCTGCTACATTTGATCGATAGATGAGGGGAAGACTGTACATATCACCTACCTTGACCTGGCCAAAGCCTTTGACACTATTCCCCACTCAGGCATAATAGATAAACTTTGTCAACTAGGCATCAATCCATACATTACCAGATGGGTAAGCAAGCTGGCTCACTGATAGAACCCCCAGTCAAAATAGGGGAAGCCACCTCAAGCAGTAGACCCGTAACAAGCAGTGTACCCCAGGGTTCAGTCTTGCGGCCTCTGTTATTTGGGATATACTTTTCTGAGGTGCAGGTCAAAACCAGTGGGCTATGGCTGATCAAGTTTGGGTGCTGTCATCAGTTCCCCTAGTGATGTGGACAGCCACCAAGAGGGTCTCACTCAGACAAGTGACTGGTGCCACTGGTCAAGTTGAATACCAAAAAAATGCATCATCATCCCCTTTGAGGAGAGTGATGTCCCCACAAATTATTACATTAATAACGACATCTTAAGCACGCAATCAGTCGTGAGGGATTTGGGCACCCAGGTTGATAGCAACCTGACATTTAACCACCATGTTGCTTCCATTGTACGGAAAGCCTTCTACATGGCCCAACTCATAAGTAAGGGTATCTCATCCAGGGTCAAGGAGGTCATAACATCCCTGTATTCTTCCCTTATAAAGGCCCATTTTTGAGTACAACGCCCCTTCGGCATGTATTTCACAAAGCACATGCAGCAGCTGGAGAGACCACAGAGGTTCCTCACTAGGAGAATCCAGGGCTTTCAGCATCTACCATACACAGATAGGGCTTTTAGCCTATCCCTCTAGTAAGTTTCATATGGACTCCTCAGAGGTGATCTCTGCCTGGCATACAAGGTGATCACAGACCCCACCTTAATGGGACTGTTGCATATCTGCAAGTCAAGCTCCACTCAAGTAACCCACATGCTTGGCCTCAACCTGGTCTGTAACATCAGCAAGACTTGTTGGCAGGACAGATTTGTGTCCTAAAGACTCCCCCATCTATGGAACAGACTCCCTCTTCACATCAAGCAGAGTATCTCTTTACCCCTTTTTTAAGTGCAACCTGGATAACTGGGTGGGAAACAGAAAATACACCCCTGGGATTCCACCCGTGTCCCTGCTGGACAGGGACATCAGGTGCTGACTTGGCTAAACATGGGCCAAACTCTTGGCTAGGCTTATAAGGGCCTCAAGGACAATCGCCTAGTAACTTCCTATGATCATCTTTTGTTCATATTGTGGCATCATCCTTGGAAGAGAAGGTAAAATGCTGCTCAATGCTAGGCTCATACCAGCCTGAGACACACATTCTGAGCTCCATGATGTCTCGTTTCATATAGTCTAGGGAGGCACATCTCAGGTCATTTACTACCACATGGGCTATGTGGTACTTGTGATCCAATGGCCTGGGTGCATGTATAATGCGGCAGATCTTAGCCCCTGTTAAGCAACTGACAGTGACTTTCTACTTACTCATCCTGCTGAGAGGGTCATGAGTGTGTTTCACAATGGAGTCTCCAATGACCAGAATGTTGGATTGTATGGCGGCTTGCTTTATGGGCTTAGAAGTAGGGATTGCGGAGGATATTTGGTATGTGTACTTCATCTAGGAGGTCTTTGGGGTTTAGAAAGGTTACATTTAAGTGCCTCAACATATGTGGATCTATATGTCGGCTTTGAATTGGGTGTGATGGGTGCAGAGTGTATACTACTGACAAACTTATAGATGTTAGGCGTACCTTTATAGGTTCATAAGTGTTTACTAGGCTAATGACCACAAGGGCCTTTTTAAGCCTAGCCATGCATCCCAAATCTCTGACAAGTTCTGATACCCTTGTTAAGTGTAAGCATGGTCCTGGGTGATGAACCATTTACAGGTTACCCGTTTGCATTAGAGACATGGGTACCAAACCAGGGATGAATTTCTGGTTTAACATCCAATTGTCCAACTTGCACTTGAATTGGGTTAGGGAGGAACTCTGCTTCACATGGATGGGAAGCCAATTCCATAGACAGGGTAGTCTCTGGGATACATACCTATCTCCCCAGCAGGTCCTATTTGTATCATAGGCAAGGTTTAAGTCTTTAGAATGGATAATTCTGGTACTGCCTGTTTTGTGACTATGCAGGAGGGCCATCAGAGTGGGGTCTGACAATGGCCTATATGCCAGGCATAGATCTCCCCTCAACAGCCTGTAAGAGACAGAATACAGGGATAGGGCCTTGAGGCAGTCTGCATAGGACACATTAGTTATGGCCTGTATTCGTTTAGTGAGAAATCTCTGTGGATGTTCCAGTTGTTGGATATTCCTGGTTATGTACATACCAAAGGGTGCATTGTACTCAATGATAGGTCTGATGAATGCCGAATACAGTAGAACAATGGCTTCCTTGGACTTGGATGCCATACCTTTGTTTAGAAGTTGCACAACATAGAATGATTTCCTCCACTGTAGATGCATGATGATCAAAGGCTAGATCACTGTATGTGTTCCTAAGACACAGACTACTAGGTCAACTCTAAGGGGTGTGTTGTCAATATGATAGTTAAAAGGGATGGATGACTTCCCAAAGAATACTATTATGCATTTCTTGGCATTTAGTTTTAGTCCATGGCTCTGACACCAGTTATTTGTCTGTGTCAGCTCCTCCTGGAGAAAATTTGTGCCAGTGTGAGATTCAGTGACAGCTCCTAATTTGTAATCATCTGCAAATTTAGTCAGCCAGAGACCACTGACATAGGCCTTGACTTCTGAGAAGTAAATGCCAAAAAGGAGCAGTCCAAGGACTGATCCTTGAGGGACTCCACTTGTGACTGGCCTCTTTGTAGAGGTGGACTCCCAAATTCTAACTTCCTGGGTCCTGTCTCTGAGCCAGTTGGCTATCCACCGGGTGTCATATGGGTTTGTACACAACATTTAGAGTTTGTCAGCAATGCCCAAGTGGGGTATTGTGTCAAATATCTTGATCAGGTCAAGGTAGGCAGTGTGAATGATTTTGACCTCATGCATTGCTTTGGTGACCTTCTCAAAGAAGTTCACCAGTTGAGTAAGGATGATGTGGCCTTTGCCTCCAGTGACATTGTTTAAATACATCTCTCACATACCATATCAGTTTGAGAATTAACTGATTTTCAGTAAACATGAGGCAATTTCTACATTGCCTCAGTATGTCTATATCCACCAAACTAGTAAAGGAGACAGTGGGAAAGTTCATATCCATGGCAACAGACCCTTTTTATTGATCAGACAGTTGGACTGAGAATATAAGCAATGTCAGGAGTACGTATCCGGTTTGCAACACTGGGGACAGTAATTGTCCTGTGTGCAACAAGTATTAGTGAAATTTCAATCATTCTTTTACAGGAAAAATGTCATTCAAGGCATCTGTATGGGCCACTGAAACACTTGAGTGGAAACTAATATGTAGACCCTGATAATTTAAAGATGAAGTATTTAGGTAGATATTCTGAAGTTAGAAACAAATCAAGCAGTACTTATTGAAAACAAAGAATTAGCTTGTCAGGAATGATGAAAAGAGGGGAGTCACATGAATAGCTACTGCCTGGCTACTACTACTGCTGGTCTCACCACAGCTTCACTCTGCTGGGATACAATGCTCCTGACCTGGCATTTTAGCATGGAGGACTAAGGCTGTGAGCTGCTGAGCTTCATGTAGTCTTGGGTGCGATTCCATTTGCCCAGTGCATGTAACTAAGTCACTTAGGCAGACAGTAGACCCTTGTCACCCTCTTATGCAGCAAGGTGAAGTTATTCAGTCAAAGAAATAAAATAAAATAAAGCAGAGTAATATTAAATGCACACTACAAACATTGCATGCAAAAAGACTGTGCTTGCGGAAAACAGGCATACCACTTCTAAGCTCCGACTCTTCCATAAAACCTGACCTTCTCTTTGGCCTCACTATAACTTGATAAAAATTACCTTGAAAATCCTGAATAAGACGGAAGACAAGATGCATCATAGGTGAAGCCCAGTACCCACCTTCAAAGGTTGTGTTGTAATGCCACTCAATAATAGTGTTTAATAAAACTGCAGTGAATACTGCATACTAACAAATCATTTTATACCAATTATCTACAAGTATGAAATATTTTAAAAGTTTTAGTTATACATATACTAATCTTTTTGCTATAAAACATAAAAACTGCTAGTAGCTCTTGGTGAAATACAAAATTGAAGAAAAATGTACTAGAAATGCAGTTTTACCTAAATACCATACAGCTTTTTATAAGTCCTTACCATAAAATTTGTAAAATAAGCCCCTTGCCCTCTGGATTCTAAACATATTGTGCCTTTCACCCTACGTAGTACCCAGGTCTCTGAGATGATACACCAAGTTATTGCTTATCTGGCAAAGTATGTCACTGAAAGGTTAGGATGATCCATAATGCTGCAATAACCTTATCTGAAGCAACATGATACAGACGAAAAAAGCAAAGACATAAAACGTTGTAGGGGAGGGCTTTTAATGGACTAGGAAAATTACTTGTAAGATTAGTTTTCAATAAATAGTACTCCCTTTTTCCAGGTTGAGTACAAATAGCAGTGAACAGTTGTAGCTAGCTGTGGATTCAGCACACAGAGGGGTAAATTTTATTTCTAAGCCACTGGCCATAATACCTTTTATTGTCGGAGGGAGTCAACCTTACAATAGCAGAGTAATTTCATTTTTTTCAGTAATGGCTATTTAATTACTTAAGACAGCAGTTTCAAAAATGAAAGGGTGCTCACTTACATATACAGTACCTGGGCACGGAGATGAACAGAATCATAAATATTCACAAATAGCCTCAAGGTTTTCATTACTTATGACTGTTGTTCTAAATTACACTGTGACAGTGTATTAAAGGTCACGTGTAACCTTTTGGTTTCTAGGAACAGAATAAAATGAGTAAGCTCCAAATATAAATTAATAGTGTCTGCCTGTGAGAGACATCGCTTCATTACCCAGTAGGTACAGTGTACAACAGGAAAATAAACCAGGAGAGAATTGTGTAATATGGAATAGAAATGGACTAAGCTGTACACCATCAACAATATGGGTTTCTACGTCTACAAAGGTACAGTGAGCACAGTGACACCTGGGCTTGGGCGGAGTGATACATCTTAATAAGACCTTACAGTGGGTTTAGTAATGCAGCATTAGGACAACTTACCACTGTAATCTTGACTTACAGAACAAAAATGCCAATAAACATGGCAGGCTTCACAGACTGACGCTTGGAACTAGATTTTTGCAAGCACATCTGGCTAATGAATTCAACAGCTGCAGTCCATTTCGATGGTTTTCATCTAGGATTCATATCATTTTTGTCTATGACTGTACAGAACCTTACCTTTGCCCAATAAAAATACTTTTGTGATATGGTATTGTAATTTCTAGTATGAAGCATTAATATATTATTTCTACGTATGGGGTCCTATATTATGCATATCTTTTCTATTATATTTTTGTAGAGCTGCTCATTTTGTCCTCTTCATTTTATAAGAAATGAAACACTTAAGGTACACAAACACCCTTTAGCAGTGGTTAGTAGAATGTCAGACACATGCGATGCTCTTCTAACTTGCATCTGGTTGCATTTCGTCAACGTCAGTGAGACAGACACACATCTGGTCAAGTATTTTATTTTAGACCACATAAGCCTACAGAATATGTTGCTATTGCTGGATTAAAAAAAAACTTTTCTTTGCTGCATTTGTAGTTTTTGGGTGTGAACACCCCTATGTCAGCTAGAAAGAATTATTTGAATTTGGGGTAGATCAGGGAACAGGTGATTAGCATGCAACATAATTTGTATGTGGGGATTGTCAGGGTTGCTAAAACCAAGTTCAAGCACTTTTTTCCACCCGCAACCAAGGAACACTGCCAGTTGTAATCTTATTTAACAGGTACAAAGTCTTTACCAGATTATACATTTTTTTTTTACCTAGGTTACTCAAATGTAGGATCTACAATTCCAGATACAAGTAACAAATCAAGTCAGCTGTTCACTACATAGGGAGTGAGGCAGGCTATTCCAGAAAACAGACTGATTCCTTGCAAACTATGTTACTTTTCTGTCATTTAAGTTTGTAAATAAAGTGGCAAATGTTATTCTGTACAGAAAATGAACAAAAAAAAAAATTCTCCTCAGACTAGCAGGTCCATTTAAAATGAGTGCTATGTTAGGTGGTCTGACAACATGCAATAAAATTGTGGTTCTTTTCTCAATTGAGTACATTAAATGCACTGTAGAAATAAGTGCCCATCAAATTTGTATGCTGCTAATAAACCTTATAACAATAGCAATTAGCATATATAACATAGCTATAAACTGGCCGCTAAGTTTAGATCAACGAGCTGTATCTTGAAGTAATAGGTTTGAAACTTGCAGCTCTCAATTTTGTACCGTGTGAAATCGTTTGTCCTCCTTATGGTCCCATCTAGTAAACAATGGCTTAGTGTGTACTACCACCACCAATTTAACAACTTTGCCACCAAATCCTTTATATAATAATATACTGCATTGCTGGAAAATGATCAACTACATGGTATGATAAAAATTACACTCCTATTTTACAGGATTTCCTTATAGTAGTAAAATAGTTATACTATTGCAAATACTCATATTTAAATAAGACTAACATTAAATGACAAAATGGTTACAGCTTTGGACTTGCTGAAAGTGGAAGTGTATTATATAGTTTGTTTTCAGCACACAGCGTTCTGCACTCTATGGTTATACTTCACTACATAATGATTTTAATGAAATGTAAAGCTATTAAAACACTGTTGCCTAGAGCAGTTAAAGGTGTTAAAACTGAATGTAGTCATTGATGTTTTACATATCTCAAATTAGTTTGCTTTTTTGCTTTGAAGACAGATTTTTTTTTTTTTTTATGAAGAAAATGAGTTTTGGAGGCAGCCTGCTGAATATTACCTTTACTGAATTTACTAAACAATTTAGATATGTTGCCATTAACATCCAAATTTAGTTCATGCTCATTATATCCAGCTTGTGCAGCTTTCCTTCAAGAAAGCAAACATCTAAATACTTGTATGAGAGGGAATATAATTTTCTGTATTACACTCAAGCTTCATAAAATTAATGTTTTGAATTAATCTAATGCCTGCAGGTACATTTTAATGCAATTCTGTAATGTTTAATAGATACAGCTATTACCCTTAAAATGTTAGTCAAAGCCGTATTTCAAGATATCAAACAATAACCTGTCAGCTAATGCATTTTTCACATCCAGTCATGTCATTTTGGAAAGCAATGCATTACAAAATAACGCATTGTCCGCACTTCATCAGTACATAAGTTTGCAGTCAGACATACAGTATTTATTCTTAGCATAACTAGAATTATATAGTCAGAGTTGTTTGGATTTCAAATCCTTTACCATCTGAGGCAACAGCACTGTTATACGATTGGACAACCAAGTCAAAGCAACAATACAAAATCTGGAACAAAGTATAGGGAACATCATTGGTTCAACATCTACCTATATGGCTGAATCTTTGAGAAAATCTATGAAGCCTATTGATCACAGTGGGCAGGACAGTCATGCCCAAACAAAATGACCTAAACCGATGTGCAAGTTTAAATGAATGAAAATACATTCACACAATTTTGGCTTGTGGCAGGACTTTAGCCTGACAAAAGGGACCGAATAATAATGCGGTTTACTATCAGATGTTCGACTTAATTGTTGCTGAAATTACTGATGCGTAAGCACGAATTATACATTACCAGATACTGAAAATGTAGAACACAGTTGTTGAAGACATCGATTCAACAATTTTGAACTTCAATATGGAAATATGTACTTCCGCATCGTACATCTCCCCTGGAACATTGCTGTAGAATCAGAACTCATACTGATGTAATGTCCACATAGCCCAGTGTTACTATTCCTGTTTAAATAGGTTGCAGCTTTAGCCTGTCAACGCGGTTATGGCTGTATAACTGCTGTGATGCCGGGACGTCCTTCTCATTTCCCCATATAGCTAGTGTCTACCAATGTGCTCAGACCACCACAAATTGCATAGCCAACACAAGTATATCCACTTAACTGCTCTGCATTACCAAATACTGTGCTTAACCCAATTGTAGGTTTGGTTGAATAAGTGCGATCCAGACTAGGAGTTTGTGTAGTACTCATCCTAAAAGGAGCAATGCTTTACTACAAGGGCAGTAAAACCCCAACAAGTAAAGGTATCCCGTTTAGACAGTAGTCTACTAAACACTTCCTCCTTGATTTGCAAATGCCTCCATTTAGGTGCTGGAGGTGCACACATGTCGATCCTCTGCAGGAGATCCTCTAAATGGTTTTGTTCTAGCTGAATGGCTTCCAACACTTCAATAAATGTATAATCTCTTCCTCCCTAACAGGCTGTGAAGGCACCTATGCCATCCCTTCATGACATTTTGGGATCTTGGAACCCCTAGCACAGCAGTATCATGTGGATTCCAAAAGTGAACCTCAAATAGAGGTGGCATTCCCTCAGATGTTATGCTTCTCATACCATGCCGCCGGGGTTTCCCAATAATGTAGTTCTCTTTGAAGAAAGGGCACAGTGGTTGCGCTGCCTCCGGCATGTCAGTCACTATACTATCAAAGGTAGTGATAACATCCCTTGGGTGCAGGAAACTAGCGCAAGGAGTTCTTTGCATGGGGAGGAAAACGTTCTACACTTGCTGAACTTGCTGGCCAAGTTTAAACATTGTATCTACCTCCAAAGTATCTGGCTCAGATGGAACCAGCAACCTTTGGGATTACTATGAGGGAAATTGCGCTGTATGGCATTTACAGCACCCTTCTCAAAATCACTGAGTATTACTCTTGGTGACAGTGTTATGGAATTCTGCTCACATACCAGCTTCATGTTTTTCCAAAATATATCATATGTCACTTCTGCTTTGCTGGAGAGTAACCCATACAAAACAGGGATGTTTTTTCTGTATTCTACACCAGGCAGTGGGTAATGGACTGTATATATCTGTTTGCAGTCAACATTATGTAATGGGAAGGTGCCATCGACCATCATGTATTCAGCTTGACTCAACATTTGTAGGTACTTCAGAGTGGTAATGGTCACTACACTATTATATATCCCACCATCGCTATCATGTTGAACTATAAAACTACCATTTTTAATGGGTAACATGTCCGATGTGAGCAGTTTCAGGCTAGTGAAGTCCTCAAAGTGATCTCTTTTTGCCTTGTTTCTACATCTAATGACAGACTGCTTCAATGCATTGGTGTTGGGTAATTCACTTGTAATATCAGTGGATGTGCCCGCTAACACCTCCGATACCACTCTGCAAGGATCAACAGGTTGAACTGCTCTACGCTTAATTGCAGGTCTCACCCTACAGACTTTTGGTTTCCTGGATCTAGTGCATGGTAATGTGCCATTGATTTCAACAATACTTCCCCGTCAGCACCACCCTCTGTGACATGTACCCCTACATTTCTCCCTATTTTTAACACACACCACCACTCATTTCTCATTGTGGATGCCTTCCCTAGATAATACTGATACCCATCTGTCACAAGCATTTTCCGACCTTTCTGTGTTTCTGTTGTTGAATACACTTCAATGTGCCTGGCTGGTAATCCCATGTTCCAGTTTCACTAACCTATGGATAGAAACATGTCTATCAGGTCACATACACATGTAAAGCACAGCAATATTGTCATATTTGTGCTACTTCTTTACATACCAGACCATCGCTCTCCATTGTGAGCCTCTTGTTGCTGTCATGGAATACTTCCCTACACCAGTGTATTGTATTCCAACAATTGGCAATTGGTGTTTGTATTTTTGTTACTATGGGATACCCGCACTATATTTTGATTGACGTGCAGTTCGATCACATCACATTAGCACGATATCTCATTGGGCGAACTGGATGATTGATTCAGCCTTTATCTATTCGGCCTTCTGAAGGTCGTACAAGTGAATCGGGATTCCCATTTCCGACCATTCCTATTTTGCACATACTACAGTCGAACATCTGATAAATCTAATAATGCATATAAAAACACAAGAAGTTATGTGTGGTCTCCCCTGTATACAAACATGCTATGCAGAGGGCATATTCTTACTAATCATAACAAAATCTGAGGTCCCTGGAGCTCGTGGAAAGGGAAGGTTATAACAAAGGTGGTACAGTGAATGGCCACCAACATTATTAAAATTTCAGCACTGGTACAGTGAAAACCATACATCTGCAATGCAGAATGCCAAGAAGCAAGATACTGGTGCAGAGAAAACTGTCCCTTTAACAGCCAACCTGAAAAACAGAGCTAACTATCACTGGTAATACAGCACAGATAATTCGAGAAATGTATATCTTCAGCAAAAACTGCAGCTCCCACAGAACAAATACAAAACCACTTAACTGGAAAGCTCTGTTGAAGAAAATGTTCTCAAAATACATTCTCCTTGAGTCATAGTTTCATAGTATAGTACTAGGCTATCTGCCCTGGGGCATTTGTAAGCCTAGCCATAGTGATGTGGCTTTGCCACCCCATGAAGTGGTACAAAAAATGTACAGAATAAATTTAGAATACTGTGCCTCTGTCTAGTAGTGACACAATGAAGGTCCCCTTATATAATAGAATTAGTTTACTGTGCCCCTGTCTAGCAGTGACACAGATGTGACCCCTGGGGTAAATTTACGATCTCCCATCCACTCATTAAGATTTCTCTTGAAGAGTGTCAGTGAGGGGCTCAGCCTAATATGAACTGGGATCTTGTTCCAAAGCATGGGAAGCCTCTGGGTTATGAATCTATCCCTCCAGCATGTCCTAGTCATACTTGTGCTGAGGTTTAAGTCTTTAGCTCTCGTGGTCCTGATGGGTTTGGATTTTTTGAGGTGGAGCATGTCCATCAGATCCTGATTGGACATGGCCTTGTACGTCAGGCAGAGATCACCTCTGAGCAGGCGGTATGCTACTGAATAGAGCTGAAGTTTCTTTAGTCTGGCAGAATAAGACATATGTTGGAGACCCTTGATCCTCTTGGTGAGGTACTTTTGTGGTCTCTCCAGCTGTTGCAGATGCCAGGTGAGGTACATACCAAATGGGGCATTGTACTCAATCATGGGTCTGATGAGGGAGGAGTATAGGGGTACAATGACATCCTTGGATCTGGATGTGAATCCCTTCATGATGAGGTGTGCAAGGTAGAATGTTTTTCTAACCACTTTGGCAACGTGGGTGTCAAATGAGAGGTCGCTGTCGACTTGGGTCCCTAGGTCTCTGATTACTTTTTCCGTACTCAGTGCGTTGCTGTCTATGTGATAATTTGTGGGTACTTTGTTTTTCCCAAAGGGGATGACTATACATTTTTTGGCATTTAGTGTAAGGCCGTGACTCCGTCACCAGTTGTCCGTTTCTGTGAGGCCTTTTTGTAGGATGTATGTGTCAGCTGGTGTATCGACTATGGCGCCTAGTTTGCAGTCATCTGCAAACTTTGTCAGCCACAGCCCTCCCATGTTTGCTTTAACATCTGAGAAATAAATGCCGAACAAGAGGGGTCCCGAGACAGATCCCTGTGGGACATCACTTGTGACTGGCTTTGAGTCTGACATTGCTCCAGCGATTTTAACTTTATGGGTTCTGTCCTTTAGCCAGTTTGCAACCCATCTAGTGATATAAGGGTTTACGTTTAAGCTGTTGAGCTTATCTATGATGCCTGAGTGGGGTATTGTGTTGAAGGCCTTAGCCAAGTCCAGGTAGGCTGTATGGACTGCTTTGCCCTCATCAATGGCTCTAGTGACTGTTTCAAAAAAGTCAACCAGGTTCAAGAGGCAGGATCTGCCCTTTACAAAGCCGAACTGGGTGGGGTCAGGTGTCTGTAGGTCCCCTATGTCTCTGTTTATGAGTTCCATAATGATTCTTTCCATAGCTTTGCAGACTAGGCTGGTTAAGCTTATGGGCGGTAGTTTCCAGGGTCTGTAGAGGCACCCCCTTTGTGGAGTGGGACCACTGTTGCTGTACGCCAGTGTTCAGGTACATATCCCGAAGTAAGGCTAAGGTTAAATAGCATTTTTATGTGTGGGTTTAGCTCCTCTTGGAGTTCACGTAACACGCAGCCCGGGATACTGTCAGGTCCCATTGATGCTGTGTTTTTAGCTTTGTTTAGGGCAGTTCTCACTTGGACATCTGAGATAACGGGGAGACTACATTCAGCTGGGATAAGTATTTCTTCTTTTGGGGGTGAGGGAGGGGAGAAATTTGCACTGAACCTGTCAGCCAGAATGTTGGCAATATCTGTGGGTTCAGTGTATTTTTTGTTGTTGTGAACCAACTCTGAGCATATCTGTGGGTTTCCGCCCAGGTTTCTAACATATCTGAAGAAGGCTTTGTGGTTATCTTTAGTGTCCTTAGCGATTTTTCTCTCAAAGTTGGCCTTGGATGTTTTTATGAGAGAATGTAGTTTTCTGCTAATGTTGATCAGAGATGTCTTCCCTTCATGGGATTTTGCTCCGACGTGCAGTAGCTTCCTTCTTTTGTTATACAATTTGTTAATGGCTGAGGTCCACCAGACAGGATGCTTGCCTTTGGTGGAGAGGGACTTGGATTTATTTGGGATTGCATGATCCATGCATTCTTGGAGATGTCCATAGAAAGCATTTGTGAAGGATTCGGCATTGTGGGATGTGGTATTCACTGGCACAGTGGGCTTAAAAGATACCATCTCAGTCTTAAGAAGAGTGAAGTCTGCTTTTGAGAAGTTTTTTACTGTGGTCTTTTGTGCTGGGGGTGGAGGTGGGATATGTATATCCAGGGTGATTAGTTTGTGGTCAGACCTCACTAGGGAGGGTTATACTTCTGGTGTGGAGCATTTTGTCCCCATGTTTGTGATGATCAGGTCTAGTATATTATCTCCCCTAGTGGGAGCGGTGACTAGTTGTTCCAGTGCATTTGAGTTTATGAACTCCAGGAACCTTTGGGCCAGGATATTAGGGCTAGAATAATGTACCCAATCTATGTTTGGGTAGTTGAAGTCTCCCAGTATGATGGTATTTTGTGATACATTCATATCCTCCAATGTCTTCAGGAAGGCTGAGTGGGGTTCCTGAGATTGGGTACATGGTCTGTAACATGCTACCAGTTGTATAGCAGTTTTGCCTATGATTAGTTGCACTTGTATGGTCTCTGATGCTTCATGTGTTGCTACTAACCTGGAGGTGTGGGTGTCCTTGATGAATATGGACACTCCCCCTCCCTTTGTGGTTCGGCCCGGGTTTTGGGGCTGAAAAGCATGATACGAGGTATAGCCTGGTAGCACTGGGGTGCTCTCAGGAGCCTTGAACCAGGTTTCAGTTACTGCACAGACGTCGATGTTCTCCATGCTGAGGAGTGCATCAAGTGCCTGCATCTTGAGATTTAGACTTCTGGCGTTGAGCAGCATTACCCTTAGTTTTTTTCCATTTTTGTTTTCTAAGGCGGTGGGTTTGTCTTTTGAGCCTTGCCTAAAAAAGGCACTATGGGGGTGGCAAGAGCCTTAGCCAATATCCGAAGCCCAGTGGTGACAGGTGTAAGCCATCCCTTGCGAAGCAGCGTGGCTTGTCCAACATGTCATCCCAGGCAGACAGATATTGGATCCCCTTAGAATGACACCAGTACTTGAGCCAATTATTAAAGCTGATCATCTTGTCTTTGTATTGTGGTATCATTCTTGGTGAGGGCAAGATGCTGCTCAGGGTCAGGGTCATACCAGCCTGGGCTACATAATCGGAGAGCTCCTCTATGTCTCTTTTCATGTAGTCCAGGGAGGTACGTCTCAGGTCATTCACACCAGCATGGACAATGACGGAGTCATATTTGTACTTGCTTTGGAGTGACTTGAGTGCATGTGTTATGTGGCGGATCCTAGCTCTCGATAGGCAGCTCACAGTCACCCTCTCCTTGTTCAGCCTGGTCAGCGGGACATCAGTGTGTCTGACTATAGAGTCACCTATTACTAGTGTATCAGGCATGGTGTTTGGCCTTAAGGGCTGTGATTGGTTGACACACTGATTTCAAGTGCTGTATTTGTTGATTTTCATTTCTGGATATTTTGATACTAAAGTAGTATGTGCCAGCTTCAAATGTCATGAAGGGCAACACTGCAGAGTGTGAAATTCAAGCTTCAAATGCCATGAAGGGCAATGCTGCAGAGTGTGAAATGCAAGCTTCAAATGTCATGAAGGGCAACACTGCAGTGTGTGAAATGCAAGCTTCAAATGTCACGAAGGGCAACATTGCAGAGTGTGAAATGCAAGCTTCAAATGCCATGAAGGGCAACACTGCAGAGTGTGAAATGCAAGCTTCAAATGCCATGAAGGGCAACACTGCAGAGTGTGAAATGCAAGCTTCAAATGCCACGAAGGGCAACACTGCAGAGTGTGAAATGCAAGCTTCAAATGTCATGAAGGGCAAAACTGCAGAGTGTGAAATGCAAGCTTCAAATGTCATGAAGGGCAACACTGCAGAGTGTGAAGTGCAAGCTTCAAATGTCATGAAGGGCAACACTGCAGTGTGAGAAATGCAAGCTTCAAATGTCATGAAGGGCAACACTGCAGAGTGTGAAATGCACACAAACAGATTCAATAAAAAGTAGAAATTCACTCCCCCCACCTCACCCAACGGGAGTTAGTCTCCATGAAATACAACCGATTTCTGCTTCAGATACATTTTTCAAACGTGAGCAGAATTGAGATGCAAGTCTTTCACAGCATTATTATTGAACCTGACAGTGTGTGTGTGTGTGTGTGTGTGTGTGTGTGTGTGTGTGTGTGTGTGTGTGTGTGTGTGTGTGTGTGTGTGTGTGTGTGTGTGTATATTCCTGACCATCAGCCACATCACTTGGCACATACGAAGCATTACTGATGACTGCCAACCAGAATCATGGGCAGATGGTCAGCTGGCTAACAGTTACTAGCAACACGATATGACAGGTAGAAAAAAAAAATCCTCCATTGACTGCCACCTTCCTTGTGACCCCCTGACTTTATTATATCAGATGAGAAAGGCAATGAAAGAGTGACACAGAGCAGAAAGTGCACCACTAGGAATGCCAGGACTTGTCAAGGGCAAGTATGGAGATGAGCCGGGGGGACTGTAAGAGTATGGGAAGGAAAAACATGGATGCAGCATCAGTAAAACATGAAAAATGGTATCTTGGATGTTTGGGGAGGAGTCAGTAGGGGAATGTTAGGTGTAGTAGGTGATGATGCGGGCTCTAGAGTGCAGCAGTGTATCTGAGACACAAAGAGAAGGGCAGGATTTTACTTAGTTATTTGCATTTATTAACAGAGGTAGAGCTCTGGTCTACCTAGTCCATTTACAAACTCAGGCTGGAGCACCGTCTCATTAACTGACATACATAAGACTCACACAGTGGGGAAATGAAGGCGGAGAGAAACAATGAGAGACTTCCTGTGGTCCAGGATTTTAACTGCACAAAGCCTTTATCCCCTGCATTAACTGCCAGAAATAGAAGAGGTCCTTCAAGTGACTCAACAGCAACCAAAGGATAGTTTATGTTTTAGGGTCTGCTGCTGAACTATGCTAAAAGGACTGTCACCAAGATGCTCTGTAGGCTGCTTGAAGTCCATTCTAGAATTATGGTACTGCAAACCCTGTGTGCTGTACCAGTATAGCCTGACAAAGTCAGCACTGGTTTATTTAAAGGACATGGCCCAAGAGTGGACGTACTTTAATCTCTCAGAAATATGGACTACTTCAAATAAACAATATGCATTTATAACCAATCCACTTACCTAGACAGGTAGAGGTGTTATATCACTAGCATCAAAGGTTCAACAAGCAATTGGAGGCACTGAAGGGCAAGCTGTGGGGAGACTATATTAAGTGGTCAATGACCAGCTCAACCTATGGAAGAAGGGGGAGGGGATTGCCTCTAGGAAGGAGTATCAGACAGGCCTAGTCCATTCCAGATGCTAGAAGACACTGTTAGGGCCTTGTACACCTCAGCAAGCCCTTGCTGTGATATCCAGTTAACACTATGCAACTATACATCATGGGATGACTGTACCTATATTGCCAATGTATGTGTCGCACAGTTCCGTGGACAATGACAATAGCCATCAATGTCCTGCCACCCTCTATTGTACCAATTATGGGCCCATAATGATCACAGATTCAGAAAAAGCATGAAGTGATAGTGCCTCATTTGACAAATGGGGAGGCATTGAAGTCACAAACCAATAGCAGGAATGACAAATAACATGAAATAGAAAGTGAGAAGTGTTATCAAAATTCCCCTTTATACATTACATAAATTTCTGAGGCGTTAAATGTATGATCATTGAACAGCAATAACACTTCAAAATGTCTGAGAAAAATGGTCTCTATATATACATATGTATCTGTGTAATATGTAAATGTGCGTGCGAGTACAGACACACACGGGACACTACTGCACATCACTTAGCCAAGCAGACTGGCTTCCAGTTTCAATCAGAGCCATACTTTTAAACTCCTTAAAAAACGCATCTATTATATGTTTCTACTGCACAACTCTCAAAATAAAGTTACCTATAAGGAATGTGAACAGTGAAAAGGCTTACCTCTAAACTTGCAGATATCGAGAAACTGGACAAAATAAGAACATCTGGTGAAAATCTGTAGAAAGTGAACATGAAATTTACATATGTAATAGAATAACTCTATACCACCACTTAGAAACATAAGTTTAAAAAGCAGTGAGAGAAATTATGCAAAATATAAGTAGCACAAGCAGAGTTTACTCATATTACATTTTATTAGTAAGAAAGTAAACTTATTAAAATAACACAATTTTTTTATATAAAATAAAAAACAAATCAATAAAATTGTACAGCGGCAGCTGTCAAGTCTCACAGAACTCCTACAACTTTGCTTCGGTGTAATACTCTCAGGAAGCTTAAACATTTGCAGGTTTATGAAGCTCACCAGTGTAAAAACTTTCAGTTACAGATTGAGGCAAAGTGCTTAAAGTTATTTTCTGTCCACATTTAGCAAACAGACGGTCATCCTCCAGCGTCCCTTATGCACCAAGTTCTGCGTATACTGTAGAATGCACATTTTATTTGTATTTGTTTACCTGGGTAGTGAACTGACCATGAGTGACCATTTGCAAGCACAGCTCAAGAGACACAGACGATACAATGAGTAACATACAAAATACACGTTTAAAACAGTTGAATATTCAGCAACACAGATTTGCATGACATGCAGAAAAATACATAACCTATGTGAAGCCTAATGTAATAATGTTCTAGGAGGCAGAGGTCCAGAAAGAGCAAGCATTCAATAAACTCAGGAAGGCAGTTTGGAATTCAGTCCTCCCAGGTTATCAGAAACCTTCAAATGCTTCTCAGTTTTAGGCCATCACTTCATAATTGCCTCAGTGAATCGGCAATATGCAGATTCTCTCTAACTCAGTATATTTTTTAGGCTGCCTTTAGGAAAACTACTTATTTACTGATAACGGAATTAATGTCCCTAGACCGATACAGAATAAGGTGTAGGAAGAATGTGGAGAGAGTTGGTCAAGAAATTGAAATGGTGATGAAAAAGACAGCATCTTAAAGTCAGTTTAAAACAATTCATACGAATTAATCTGTGAGCAAGGAATAGAACACACAGCTGAAAAGATTAAAAGATAGTAGTAGTAACATAAGAGAGGAAAGGGACCCAGAGCATGTAGGATGACCCAAAGGAGAACACCAATGTAAGACATCACGGAGGGTGAGCAGAATGTCGACAGTCATAATAGCAACCATGAGCAGTAGAAAACAAGTTATCCCTCACTGTATAGGCTGTTGTAAGACTTCACTCCAATGTCAATCTGCTTGAAGACAGTTTAAAAGGGCAGTTACAAAGTGGCACATGGCCTGCTCAAGAATCCACATAAAAGAAAAAAAAGTCAAGAATGCAATTCCTGCTTGTTTGATAAAATGATCCTGAGGTTTACACAGAAATCATTGTCAAAGGAATGCAATGGATTATTTTAAGTTATTGCTCTAACTTCAAAATTAAGTGACTTGTTATTTCACCTTTCCAAGAGGCAAAGCAATGGAAAAAATGGTTTAAGTCAGCTCATCTCATGGATGCATGAAACTAGTGACAGAGAAATTGTAGAACACACTTATTTAAACCGCCATCTTCTCCTAGGTGCTCTGACTACCAGCAAGGGATCACCAAGTACAGATTATCTATCACTACAATATCACTACAAATTCTATTAAATACGGTAACTCACTTATACTTTGTGGTGCTTCATCCTTTTCAGGTTGTCCTCTTATATTTAAATGACATCAACAGGGGCCATTTTTGTGAGGACCACTGCCCATAACAGATGGTTCCTACAGTCCAAATCCTCCATGGCCAGGGACTCCCATGATGACAACTATGACCCTTTACATTCTAGGTAAGTAACAGGGTGATTGAGTGGGATTGTCATATTAAGCATAATAATGTGTTAATGGATCCTAGCTGATGATTTCTGGTTTGTCCAGTCAGTGTTTTGCACACCTGCTAGAATTCTAGCATCTCTCTTTTTTTCCACTTCCCACCTCATCTGTCAAATATCCAGAGTTTCACAGAATGCCCAGATTTTTGCCTCAAAATTTTAGTCTTTTTCTCATAGAAGTGTGGTTTTCTAGCAAATCATTAAGGATTCAAGCCAGAATATAATGACAGACATTTGAGTATTGGGCTTCATACCCTTCAGAAAATTCATACCAATTCAAACCTGTTATTCTATCTACTTTCTAAATTTGTAAGATCAATTACGGATCTCGACACTAAAACCTCCAATACCTGCCACTCTTCCTCTTTATCTACCCCTAATACCCCCCATTCACCTGACCCAGACCAGACCCTTCTCACCTTACTTACCCCCATCACACAGAACAAAACTTCTGAGAAACATCCCACTTTTGCTCTTCAACCAGTACCTACACGCCTCATAAAAAGACTACTACACCAACTCAAATCATACTTTTCTCCACTGACAACCTCCCACCTGCATACCTAAAACTAGCAGCTGACTCCATAGCATACCCTTTCAGCATCCTTATCAACCAATCCATATCAGAGTCCAAAGTACTCAGCATATGGGAAAACTCCCATATCATCCCCATTCACAAAGGGGGCAATTCCAATGAACTTCCAAACTATCAACCCATAGCCATACCCCCTCATCTCTAAAATACTGAAAAAATGTATTCATCTTCAACTCGTGAATTACTTACAGCATAACAACCTCCTCACAAACACACAACATGGTTTTCATCCCGGCCACAGCACAACTACAGCCCTGCTAACCTTCACAGACTTTGTAAACAGAGCTAGAGACGTGGGTTGCTATGTATCTGCACTACTTCCGGACCTCTCAAAGACATTCGATCCAGTGTCTCGCTCTACTTTTGAACAAGCTCTCTAACCTAGGAATTACCACTCCTACACTAAATTGTTTGCACAGTTATTTACACAATCAAAAACAATCTGTAAAATCATCAAATGTTATCTCCCTCTTTCCAGTAAATCCCACTGGAGTCCCACGGGGATCCATCCTAGGACCCCTACTTTTTAATAATTTTACCAATGACTTCTAAAGTATCTACTAGTGAACACTCTTCCAGTATGCTGATTATCCCACAATAATCTGTACCTCTCGCACACTACCCCACCTTCTCTTCAATACTCAAAGTTTCTCTGCTGTTGAATCCTAGCTTTCCAACTGCCAGCTATTCCTCATCCCCAAAAAAAAAGTAAACTGCTTCTTTTTCAGCTAAAGAACTCTACTACTAATCTAAACTTAAAAATGATCTCTTCCAACACCTTCACCACTGAAATTGCACACCATACCAAGTTACTGGGTGTAGTCATGGACGATCACCTTCGGTTCGATCTTCACATTCAACAAAACACAAAAAAAAACATCAATAACTTGGCACACTTTACAGAAACGAATACATACTTACATCTTCTTCCAAAACCACCCTTGCCAAAACTTTCTTCATACCCTGCCTGCTTTATGGTACCCCAATACTTACTCTAGAGAGCTCCTCCTTCCAGAATGAAACAGTGCTATAATAAAGTGGCCAAGTTTGCCACCAACTCAAAAACTAGAACCCATCATTGCTTGTCATTAAAAAACCTAAACTGGCTAGAATTCCCCAACTACCTACTATATACCCAACTTATATTACTCCACAACTTGGTCTACAAAACCACAGCCTGCCCAGCCCTACATAACAGCACCTTATAACCCGCAGAACACTCAGGTCCACACATAAAGAGCTTCTCGCTATATATAAATCCTGTAAGACAGCCGGACAAAACCTTTACTCCCACTATGTTGCAAAAGCAAGGAATTGTCCCCCACTTACTGTGAGAACTACTACTAACCTACCTTTCAAAAATGTACTGAAACAACATATGATCAACTCTTAGACGTGTCCTTGCTCTTATCCAGGCTAATCTCTTCTCCAGGTCAGACCTGACCAACTCTTTCACTCTCTCTCTCTCTCCATCTGTACCCTATTCACCATCATTCACTTGAACATAGATATCAATTACTTGAATATATGCCTTCCTCCCAATATCAATGTACCTGCTTACCTGTAACACAGGTAATTTGTAGCTATGTGTATAAAGTTTTATTTTTTATACCTCTTATGCAATTTTAACTCATGCAATTTTTAGATCATCTGTATAAAGATTGTACATGTCTGTATGTAACTGGATCTTTTCTCCACGGGCCTGCGCTAAAAAATTTTTTCTGACCCAGTCGGGCCTTCCCAGTAAACAAATGTCAAATAAATAAATATTTAAAATATGTCCCTATTTTTGGGCCTTTGTCCCCTCCATTATTTATGGCTTTGTCTAGATTTCTTGCTCCAAGAGGTTGAAAGGTAGGCTTTCCACCTTGCCTGTAAGTGCATACACTCTCTCACTATAGTCTTGCCTCTGTAGGCTAATTGACTGTAGCCTGCCCCTCAGCTGCACACATACACAGACACTTGTCTAAAACTTGCTGGCACCTGCTCTCCAAAGGGGAAAAATATACAACTATAATTCAGATGCCAGCCTTTTTAAATTGAAAATTTTGGTATTTTCTGGAAAATGCCAAACAGCTAAAACATGTGAACACACCCTTTTTCTGTAATGACCGCCATTTGACCTGATCATACATTAATAGTTATTCTAGAAAATAGCGCCTACAGTTTGAAACGCCTCTTTAAAGACATGTAACATTAGAGAGTATTTTGCTTTCAAGGAAAAACTACAGGGCACTTGATCAATGAAAATAAATTTAATCAACACAAAGACAATGCAGACTGCAACAAATCCAGCCATACTTAAACTGACTTCATCAGCTACTACCAAAATGAGTCACCAAAGCAATGAGTCAGGCTGCCACAATGTGTAGAATACATTCCATTTATTATTTTCGATAATATAGACTACAGCTTGAACATTGTTATATACAGACTGACATATTTGTTAAACTTCCCATATATACTATAAGCAAAGCTAAGTATAATTACCTCTAAATAAATCTACTCGCACAGAATTACCTGTAATGTAAAATAAAATTGCAGCTCGTGTATAAAACTATACATCAGTTTCAGAATAACTACCTGTATACGACACTGCTCTTAGAATAACTACCTGTATAGGATGCTGCTTTTAAAACTGAATGCAGTAGTTCCTGTAAGTACTTGTAAGAAATACAGAGTGACAAATGAAAACTGCAAATATGCCCAGCCACTTCAATGTCTTACATTCCAATTGCAATGCTCATTACATTGTGAAGGCCTCGTTCCTGGGTCCATGAATCAATCCCTGTGGCCAGTTAACATAAGACTGAATAGTCGGGTAAGTTAAGTATTTCATATAAAACTTTGCACAGAGAACCCACCTATTTTTTTAGTCAGTTTGTTGCAGTTATAAAAACATTTTCTGATGAATGTAAACATGCAAAGAATGTTTTTCTATAGTCTTTCAGCAGGCAGGAGTCTTTTCAGATACAGTAGTACTGGTTAAAGGAATAAAAGGAAGTTATAAAAACAGCAAGAGCAGAGCAAGTGTGTGTGTGTGCGACAGAGATCAAGATCACTCAAGGTGCAGAGATAAAAGGTTTTAAAACATTTAACAGTTCATACTGCATTAATGCATCTAAACACTCGCATAAACAGAGGAATAACTAAAGAAGAAATCAGTGGAGAAAACTGGATAATATTTTGAAAGTGTGAATTGCTTAGATAATAGGTACCATGAGGACTTTAGATAGAAGGTATGCTAGAAAAAATGCCTTATAAATACATGGGCAATCACAGAATTAATACTGTGCACTAAATATGCAGATTAGATCAAAATTGTCAAGGTAATAAATGTCTATCAAGGGTGTAGAATATAAGCAGGCTTTTTTTTTTTAGAATGCTATAAATATGTTCACAATGAAACAATATTCCTCTAAGCATGAATAACTGGAGAAGCTTCTCAGATATAGAACAGTTGATTGTGTTGGAGAAATCAAAGTCTGCATGGATTTAAAATACAGGGAAATGTGAGACATTTTCTTTCGATCATATAGACAAGACAGGATCTGTAGGAAGATCCAGACAGTGGGATATATATATATATATATATATATACACATATATATATATATATATATATATTAAAAATTTTAATTCTGATGAAGCTACTGAAGTGTCAGTAGCGAAAACGCTATATATTATTTTTCAAGATTAAAACTTGCATTAAAGCTCACATTTGCCTGGTCTCCTTGGCTTGGACTTTTTGGACATTTTGTGTTTTTTGATAGTTCTTCTTTTGGTACTTAGTTTGTCTCGGTTTTTAACACATCCAGGTATGATAGTACCAGAATGTGATCTATACACCAAGGATACAAATTAATATAAATCTGATACAACAGTCATTAAATTATGAAATTAAAATAGACAATGACTATCTGAACCCCTTACAGATGCATGCACAAGCCAGTGCATTTCTTTGTGCTGGTCCCAAGCCTGGATAAATGGGGAAGGTTGTGTCAGGAAGGGCATCCGGTGTAAAATTTTGCCAAATCATACATGCAGACAACAGTACAGATATACATACCAGATCGGTCGAGGCCCAGGTTAACAACGACCGCCACCAGTACTGTTAGCCAACAGGGTGCTAGCAGAATTTGGGCTACTGTTGGCCGAAGGAGGAGAAGAGGGGAAGGCATGCCCAAAGGCAGGTAATGGCTAGGACAGTGGTAGTGAGGTTTGGAACTTTGAATGTTGGCAGTATGACTGGTATAGTGAGAGAGCTAGCTGATATGATGGACAGAAGGAAGGTTGGTATATTGTGTGTACAGGAGACCAGATGGAATAGGAGCAAGGCTAGGTCTATCAGAGGTGGGTTCAAATTGTTTTATCACGGTGTGGCTGAGAGGAGAAATGGCGTAGGGGTTATCCTGAAGAACAGAATGCTGAGTGTTTTGGATCTGAAAAGAGTGTCGGATAGAGTGATGTTTATGAAGCTGGAAATTGATGGTGTAATGATGAATGTTGTTAGTGCATATGCTCCACAAGCAGGGTGTGCAATGGATGAGAAAGAAAAATTTTGGAGTGAGTTGGATGAAGTGGTGATGACTGTACCCAAGGGTGAGAGAGTAGTGATCAGAGCAGATTTCAATGGGCATGTTGGTGAAGGGAACAGAGGGGATGATGAAGTGATGAGTAGGTATGGTGTTAAGCAAAGGAATGCAGAAGGTCAGATGGTAGTGATTTTTGCAAAAAGGATGGACATGGTTGTGGTGAATATGTATTTTAACAAGAGGGAGGAGCATAGGGTGACATACAAGAGCGGAGGGAGATGCACACAGGTGGATTACATCTTATATAGAAGGGTCAGTCTGAAGGAGATTGGAGACTGTAAAGTGGTGTCAGGGGAAAGTTTAATTAGGCAGCATAGGATGGTGGTTTGTAGGATGACATTGGTGATCAAGAAGAGGAGGAGTGTGAGGGCAGCACCAAGGATCAAATGGTGGAAACTGAAAAAGGGTAATTGTGAGGTGGAGTTCAGGGAAGAGTTAAGACTGGCACTGGGTGGCAGGGAAGAGTTACCAAATAGCTGGGTAACTACAGCAGAGCTAGTAAGGGAGACTGCTAGAAAGGTGCTTGGTGTGACATCTGGAAAGAGGAAGTAGGACAAGGAGACCTGGTGATGGAATGAGGAAGTACAGGAGAGTATACAGAGAAAGAGGTTGGCGAAGAAGAAGTGGGATTGTCAGAGAGATGAAGAAAGTAGACAAGAGTATAAGGAGATAAGGTGCATGGCAAAGAGAGAGGTGGCGAAGGCCAAGGATAAGTATGGCGAGTTGTATAAAAGGTTGGACACTAAGGAGGGAGAAAAGGACCTGTACCGATTGGCTAGACAGAGGGGACCGAGCTAGGAAAAATGTGCAGCAGGTAAGGGTGATAAAGGATAATGAGGGAAAGGTACTTACAAACAAGGAGTGTGTGTTGAGCAGATGGAAAGAGTACTTTGAGGGGCTGATGAATGAAGAGAATGACAGGGAGAGATGGTTGGATGATGTGCGGATAGTGAATCATGAAGTGCAGTGGATTAGCAAGGAGGAAGTAAGGATAGCTATGAAGAGGATGAAGAATGGAAAGGCTGTTGGTCCAGATGACATACCTGTGGAAGCATGGAGGTGTTTATGTGAAATGGCCGTGGAGTTTTTAACTAGATTGTTTAGTGAAATCTTGGAAAGTGAGAGGATGCCTGAGGAATGGAGAAAAAGTGTTTTGGTACCGATTTTTAATAATAAGGGTGATGTGCAGAGCTGTAGTAACTACAGAGGGATTAAACTGATCAGTCACAGCATAAAGTTATGGGAAAGAGTAGTGGAAGCTAGGTTAAGAAGGGAGGTGATGATTAGTGATCAGCAGTATGGCTTCATGCCAGGAAAGTGCACTACAGATGCAATGTTTGCTCTAAGAGTGTTAATGGAGAAGTACAGAGAAGGTCAGGAGGAGTTGCATTGTGTCTTTGTGGATTTAGAGAAAGCATATGACAGGGTGCCTAGAGAGGAGTTGTGGTATTGTATGAGGAAGTCGGGAGTGTCAGAGAAGTATGTAAGAGTGGTACAGGATATGTACGAGGGTAGTGTGACAGCGGTGAGGTCTGCGGTGGGAGTGCCGGATGCATTTAAGGGGGAGGTGGGATTACATCAAGGATCAGCTCTGAGCCCTTTCTTATTTGCAATGGTGATGGACAGGTTGACAGACGAGATCAGACAGGAGTCCCCGTGGACTATGATGTTTGCAGATGACATTGTGATCTGTAGTGAGAGTAGGGAACAGGTGGAGGAGACCCTGGAGAGGTGGAGATATGCTCTAGAGAGAAGGGGAATGAAGGTCAGCAGGACTAAGACAGAATATGTGTGTGTGAATGAGAGGGAGGATAGAGGAATGGTGAGGGTGTAGGGAGTACAGGTGGCAAAGGTGGATGAGTTTAAATACTTGGGATCAACAGTTCAGAATAATGGTGAGTGTGAAAGAGAGGTGAAGAAGAGAGTACAGGCAGGATGGAATGGGTGGAGAAGAGTGTCAGGAGTGATTTGTGACAGTCGAGTACCAGTAAGAGTGAAAGGGAAGGTCTACAAGAGGGTAGTGAGACCAGCTATATTATATGGGTTGGAGACAGTGGCATTGGCAAAAAAGGCAGGAGTCAGAGCTGGACGTGGCAGAGTTAAAGATGTTAAGATTTGCACTGGGTGTGACGAGTGTGGACAATATTAGGAATAAGTATATTAGAGGTTCAGCCCAGGTTGTAAGGTTTGGAGACAAAGCCAGAGAGGAAAGATTACATTGGCTTGGACATGTGCTGAGGAGGGATGCAGAGTATATTGGGAAAAAGATGCTAAGGATGAAGCTGCCAGGTAACACGAAAAGAGGAAAGCCTAAGATAAGGTTCATGGATGTGGTGAGAGAGGACATGCAGGTGGTTGGTGTTGCACAGCAAGAGGACAGGAAGAAATGGAAACAGATGATCCACTGTGGCGACCCCTAATGGGAACAGCCAAAAGAAGAAGAAGATTAAAATAAAGGCTACAGAGCCATCAGGTTTAGCCATGATACATTTTAGTACGAAGAGTGTAACAGTTATTTGAAAAAACACAGGCATGAAATTAGAGTTTCACATCCAACTGTCAATTCCAGTTTTGAAATTAAGAGAGGATATTTTGTTTGATCTGCCAAGAGAGTTTATTGCAAGGCAAGGAAGGTGTTGGTCTACAAATCTATCACAAACATGTGTTGAACTTCTGGTAGAGGTTGACATCTTTGGCTTGAATGCTTGCTAGGCCATTAGTTCTGTGAAGGGTGGAAAACGAAAAAAGATATAGTGACTTTCAGTACTCAAAAGGCTAAACAGACATCAGCCCTCAGCAGTTTATATGACTCAGTAGAGGGATAATGCTTTTACTCTTTTGGTGTGGTATAGATTATGCCAAAAATCATCTTGTCAGATACCCTTGGGATCCTCCATGTTTGTCAAGGTGCTTTGGGAAGTACATTGCAAAAGGTGAATTGTCTTAAAGGATTGGTATAGTAGCCCTCCAGAACACCCACTATCACATCTCTCACATAAAAACACAAACCACACACCCACCTTTGTGGAGGGTCTCAATAAAAATGTACCCAAATAGCAAAGACTTCCAAGACAGAAACGTACTCTACCAACACAACACAAACCACAGGACACATAGCTCACCTCCACAGTGTGCCCCTCAACCTAAGGCTAAACATCTTGCCCAATACATTAATCATAGGTGACTCAATAGTGAGGCACACAGATGTCCCACTCACTAGGCTGAATGAGGAAAAGGTAACAGTCAGCTATCAGGTGCCAGAATCCAGTACAACACATGCACTCGGGTCACTCCACAACAAGTACAATTATGACTTTGTCATTGTCCATGTGGGTATGAATGACCTCAGACGTGCCTCCATAGACTACATGAAAATAGACATGGTGGAGCTCTTGGATTATGTGGCCCAGGCAGGTATGACACTAGCCCTGAGCAGTACCTATCGTCACCCAGAATGATACCACAGTACAAACAAAAACTAATCGACTTCAACAATTGGCTGGTGTCATTCTAAGGAGATTCAGTATCTGTCTGCTTGGGATGACACGATTGACAGACCTCAATGCTTTGCCAGAGATGGCCTGCATCTGTCACCCCTGGGTTTTAGAGTACTGACCAAGGAAGGCTCTTGCCACCCCTATAGTGTCTTTTTTAGGCGATGTTCCAAAGACCAAATTACCACCATAACAGCTATAAATAAATGCAATCTGAGAGTCATGCTGCTCAGTGCTAGAAGTCTAAATCTCAAGAAGCACTCGCATGAAGGACTCCTCTGAATAGAGAACATCGACATTTGTGTTGTAACGGAGACCTGGTTTAAAGCAGCAGAAAGCACCCCTGCGCTACCAGGCTACAACTCATTCCACACCTTTCAGCCCTGAAACATGAACTGAAACTCCAAAGGTGGTGGTGTCTCCATATTTATAAAGGATATGCACACCTGCAAACTAGTAGCCCAGCATAATGCATCTGAGATGCTTCAGGTACAACTACCATTGGGTAAGACAGCGATCCGGGTCATAGCTTGCTATAGGTCCCCAACCATGTCCTTAGACTCTCACTTCACTTTCCTAAGCACCCTGAAATCTATCAAGGCCCAACTCAACACTCTCTTACTAGGAGACTTCAACTACCCTCCATCAACTGGGAAAACTACTCAAGCACCAATATACTGGCCCAATGCTTCCTGGAATTCATCAATTCCAATGCCGTGGACCAGCTCATACTGACCCCCACTGGAGGAAGCAACATCCTTGACCTGGTTCTTAGTAACATGGGTGACCATTGCTCTACACCAATAGTCAATCCCGCCCTGGTCAGATACGAGCATAAACTTAATCACCATGGAAATCCACATCTCACCCACATCCCCAGCAAAGGTTAATCACCTTGAAAAACTTCTCCAAAGCAGACTTTGGACTCCTAAAAACAAAGGTGGCTAACTTCACGGCACTCATGCCAATGGAAAATAGCTGTATGACTGCCGAATTATACACAAATGCACTATACAAACATGTACATAAATGCATGGAACTAGCCATACCCAACAGGACCAAGACACTCTCCTCCAAAAAAAGGAAGCCAATCTGGTGGTCCCCTTCCATTAATGAACTCTACAACAGAAGGAAAAAACTGTTGCAGAAAAAGGTGAAGTCCCAAGACTGGGAAAACTCCCTTATTAGCCTCAGCAAAAAGTTGAGATCCCTCATCAAATCCTCTAAAGCTAGCTATGAAGGCAGAATTGCAGCAGACACTAAAACAATCAAAAAGCACAAAATACCCAGATTTGCTTCGAGTTACTGCACAATGCTACCTCCTATACTGAGCCAATGGATATTGCCAACATATCGGCCAACAGATTCAGTGCCAGCTTTACTCTTCACCCCCCCCCAAAGGGCCAATCACAATACCAGAAGAATGTCAGGCACCCAGCATTACTGCAGCGCAAGTTAAAGCTGCATTGTCCTAGGCCAAGAATACAGTTTCCATGGGACTCGATAATATCCCTGGATGTGTTATACATGAACTACAAAGTGACCTGGCACCAGATCTGTGTGCCCTGTTCAGTCACTGCCTCACCTCAGGCTTTGTCCCTACAGAATGACACACTGCTACAGTCATCCCTCTCCATTAAGGGGGAGCGACTATAGACCCTAGGAATTATCATCTCATTAGCCTGACAAGTCTGATATGTAAAACTATGGAGCACATTATCATGGACCTGATTAACAAAGATATAGGAAATCTACAAACTCTAGGCCCCATGCAATTTGGATTTGTGAAAGGGAGATCATGCCTGTCCAACTTGGTTGACTTCTTTTAGTCAGCCACCAGGGCTGTGGATGAAGGTGAGGCAGTGCATACAGCCTACCTCGATCTGGCCAAGGCCTTTGATACCATTCCTCACTCAGGAATTATTGATAAACTCACCAAACTAGGCATCAGCCCCTATATCACTAGGTGGGTTGCAAATTGGCTCACAGATAGAACACACAGTGTGAAAGTAGCTGACTCCAAGTCAGACTGCCAATCAGTCACGAGTGGAGTCCCACAGGGATCGGTCCTGGATCCTCTCCTGTTCAGCATTTACTTCTCAGAAGTCCAGGCCAGCACAAAGGGACTCTGGCTGACCAAGTTCGCAGATGACTGCAAACTGGGAGCCATTATTAACTCCCCAAGTTATGCAGACATCCTAAAGAAAGGCCTCACTGAAACCAATGACTGGTGTCAAAACCATGGCCTTAAGCTTAACACCAAAAAAATGCCTAATCGTCCCCTTTGCTAAAAACTAATTTCCCACCAATTACCACATCAATGGGAGCCCACTGAACACTGAAGGCATTATAAGAGATCTGGGGATGCAGGTCGACAGCAACCTCTCCTTTAACCAGCATATTGCCACTGTGGTCAGAAAGTCCTTCTATGTGGCACATCTCATTAACAAGGGTTTGCATCCAAGAAGAAAGAGGTCATTGTCTCCCTCTACTCTTCCCTCATTAGACCAGTCAAGTATAATGCCCCATTTGGCATGTACCTCACTAGACCCCTGCAACAGCTGGAGAGGCCACAGAAGTATCTCATGAAGGGGATCCTAGGTGTTACATACATGTCCTACACGGACAGACTCAAAAGATTCAAATATTCTCCATCTTATATCACCTACTTAGAGGCGATCTCTGCTTGATTTACAAAGCCATGTCTGACCCAGCTCTGTTAGAAATGCTACATCTAAAGAAATCCCAATTCCTCCACACCACATGCTCCAGAGAACTCAACCTTATTACCACAATCAACAGAACATGCTGGATGGACAGGTTTCTCACCCAGAGACTGCCCATGGTCTGGAATAGACTTCCCATACATGTCAAGCAGAGCACCTCATAAGCCCTCTTCAAGAGAAATCTTGATGAGTGGATGGGTAATAGAAAGTTCACCCCAGGGATCACTCCAGTGGCTTTACTTGATAGAAGCACTGGGAACTAACATCGGGTGGCATGATACCAGGACATTTCTATGGGCTGGGCTTGTAAAGGCTCTAGGGCCATTAGCCTAGTACACACCTATGAACATATTAAGGGACCAAGACTGCATTCACCTACATAAAATGGAAGCTTTATGGGCCTTTTTATGATCCTGGTTTATTTTGATGCATGTTGTAGGAGGTGATATATAAAAAGGAATACATGAAGATGGAAAAGGGATTATTCAAGGAAGAAAAAAATATAAAGTAACCTGGAGAAGTGACTGTATAATAAAGCTGGGAAAAATAAAAAGTATGATAAAAGAGACAGAAATAATTTTACTAGCGAAGGTAATGAGATTTTTGGGGAATAAAACTAAGGGAAATAAAGGGGAATGACATGCAAGCCAAATAAGAGAGGTAAAACCATGTTATGAGCAAGAGGAAATTAGGAGTTACAGCTAAATATGTGAAGTCATACAATAACATAAGGGGGAAAATGAAATGTGGGACTAGAGGTTTAGTGAGACATCAGTAAGTCAGAAAACAAATCAGTAGGGATGAGTTAGATGAGGTATGAAAAGTAGTCAAAATGGATAGTGCACTGGGGCGAGAGACTGTGGTAGAGATTTTATGCAAATAATGGAGGATAATGAAAGGAATACAGTAAAGAAAGTTACAAATGTGTGGTTTGAGCAAGGATCAAGTTAGTAAGATATGTGATGAAGTAATAGGGTTAATATATTAAATAGGGGAAACAAAACAAGAAATTGAAGGCCATTGACATTAAGTAATGGAGACTAAGTTGACCACAGAGAAAATGACAGAGATTTGTGAAAGCAATAAAAGGTGCTTTGGGGAAGACTGTATGTGATGGAGGGAGGACAGGTAAGAGGTGACTGTGCTAGGAGGGAAGGTTGTGAGCGCAATGTAGTCAGTCAAGATGTGTAAAATGACATTCACAATAGTATAAAACATTTTCATCTATGACCTGGGTGCAGTAGCACCACTTGTACAAAAACTACTGTTAATAGAGGACACATGATTGAAATAAATATTACAGCAAGAAACATTTTCATGGACATAATACATATATATATATATATATATATATATATATATATATATATATATATATATATATATATATATATATAAGATTAAAGTTCATATCAAACTAGGGGCTTCCAAGATGCACATTAACAACTTAATTTCATCTCTCCCAGTGTGAAAACAGAAACTCTTTAGAGAGCCAGTAAACTCATATTTTTCAGGTAAATTTCAGTAAATGTCTGATAAGTGCACTGGTTGGATGCCAGCCAAAAATAAATTCAGAGAACCTGAAAAAAAAAGAAATTCACAGAACCTGAAAGAAAATCAATCACAAAAGGTCAGTAGAAAACACTGACCGATAATAATTCTGTAGCTGTTCAGCAAGAAGCAGTGCACGTTCCAGCTTTGATGCAAGACATGACTTACAGTAAGCTAGAGGAAAAATAAATCAAATGTACTCTGAGCCAATTAAAATAAATGAAACACTGATGGAGTATATCAACTCAAATAACAAAAGGCTGGAAAATGGAAGCTTTAAACACATATTCAGATGAGATGATATAACTGCAAAAAAAAAATCAGAGGTCAAAATGAAGAAAAGGCCAGCTGAATAACAGACTGCTCAAGAAGAGAAGTTACAAAAATAGAACTGGAGGACAGAGCACATAGGGGAAACCAGAGATTTTCTGTTGTACCAAAGAAGCTACAATGAGCAGACTATTAATTTTATGAAAGCACAAATAAGCAACTGGACTAGTCACAGCAGATGTTTATTGAAAGGGCATATTGTGTGTATGCTGCAAACCTGGCCATGAGAAAGCAACCTAGACCTTTAATAGTAAAGATACAATCCTCCCGGCAGCAGGAGTTGATTAGGACAAAACTGTAGCAGATGGAGGAAGTACTAAAAGTAGGAGACAGCAGAGTGTTTGTAGAAAAAACATTACTCAGTGTATACCAGGCAGAAGAGGAGTAAACTTATTCCACTAAATCAGAGAATGTCAAGAAGCAGGTGTGAGATTCAAACTGCTGTACCCAGCTATCTTCAGAATATTTTTTCCTGGAGGGATAAAATCATTTTTCTAATGCAGAACTTGGTAAGAAGAAAATACAGAAGTTTGACTAACAAAAAGTGAGATGTAAAACTAAAGGAGATTTTGAGTTTTGTTCTTCTGGTAATAAAGGACAGAGAGTGACAGTGCCTGTGAAACCTTTTTGCAATATTTCAATAGAAAATACTTGAGACACATACAAAAAAAAAAAGAAAGAAAGAAAAAGCACAAGAGTGGACTAGAAGAACAGAGTGTATGTTGGAATGAGGCAGAGACTGGAATAAAACCAGCAACTCGAAAATTGACATAAATGTGGGATTACAAAGCATTGATTATTTTTGTGAAACAAGACAGAACAAGAAAACCTAGAAATATTGGACTGACTTTGTTAAACTTGTGGGTGACTCCCCTACTTCATGTCATCCATGTTTCGAACAACACTTAGAGAAGTGGAGGTAGAGTGTAAACTATTAAGTAAACACTTCTTAACAGTAGTATTTTTATGATGCATGATGTAATTTACATTATATAAAATAAAGTTTTCTCAGGTATTTTCAAGTGCAATGGGGATACTACAGTAAACAGGTGCCCCTTTTTTTCTCTATTTTCTCTTTCTTTGTTCAGTTTTAAAAAAATGTAGCCATTGCAATATAAAGAAAAATAAAAGAGCATGATACAAGAAAAACAGATGTGCTTATTCGCATTCTTACATAGAGGAATGACAGGATTAAGGCTCTTGACTTGATTTAGTAACAAGTTTTAAGAGAAAGCAAATAAACACTGAATATAATAAAGCTTTCCCCTAGCAAATAACTCTGATAAGGAGCAATAAAAACAGGCTACTACTTTCTTTCAATGGTTAGACCACCATGTTTTCTGAAAGCATTCAAGTGTTTTTCAATCTGGGGGAGCAATAAAGATAAGACAAAACCAGACAACACTTAGAAGGTGCAGGTTTGTACCATGCATCTTAGCATGGATAACTTTCCTTTTTAGGTTAACCCAAATCAGTGAGCATGACTGTCTGTTTCAGACAATTGTTTCTATCTGGAGGGTAAAGCTTCCATATTTGAAGATGTACATAGTTGTGTGTGTTAGTATTAAGTCAATAGGTTTTAAGGGTGTATTTCTTTTTTGTTTGAGGGCTGCCAAAAGAAAGTTGTAAGGATGTCATAGGCTGAAATGGATAGGACAAGAAACAATTGCATAAAACAATCAAGCTACCAAACATTGGTGTATGCATGCAACACAAAAGCTGGAACTAGATACTTAAAAAAAGCTGTTACACATAAAAGTTATTACCACCTTTTAAACATAATGAGGCTTTCTATATTAACTTTAAATGTTAATGGACTCACAGATATATACAAAAAAGAAAGTATAGTGAACTATATTAAAAATGTAGAGTGCAAATAGCTATGCTACAGGAGACGCATTTAAAATGAACTGAACATACTAATTTGATAAAGAAAGGTATTCAGGACAGTTATTCAGTGGAATACCTGGGACAAAGTAAAAAAAGGAGTACTTGTATTAGGTGCAAGAGAAGCTCCAATAGTGATAGAAGGGGATAAAAAAGATAATAGCAGATTTGTAGTACTCGGGGGTTACTGGAAAGGGA
The DNA here is from genome assembly GCF_019279795.1 of Protopterus annectens. Lineage (NCBI taxonomy): Eukaryota > Metazoa > Chordata > Ceratodontiformes > Protopteridae > Protopterus > Protopterus annectens. Next base: position 22,034,055 of record NC_056739.1, on the reverse strand, counting down.
AAGGATTACACTGGCATGTATTTTTTTCCACCTAAAACTGCTACAGTGGAGCTTAAGAAAATTCTGGGAGAAATAATTAGCTATAAGCAAGGAATATTACTGATAGGTGGGAACTGGAATTTGATTTGCAGCAGTGAAGGTGTGTCTGAGGGGCCCAGAAGGGCAAATATAACAAAGGAGAGTAGATGTTTGAAGAAACTTATGAAAATATTTGGCATGGAAGCTGGGAATGCAGTAGGAGTTGAGTGAATGTATTATTCCCTAAGATACAAAAACTGGGCTAAGCTAGACAGAACTTACATTTATAGGAACATGTGCATTTAATTGAAACTTTTGATACACATTGTGATGTTATGAGGTAATGCCACTAGTGCCAGGGCTAGCTGAAGTTTTGTAAATAATTTTATGTTATCTGACTATCACACTGAGTTGTACAGATGTTTTGAGTTAAAATATATTTGTAAAGTTACTTGTGTTAAAAATGCATGTCTATTAGGCTGTATTGTTGTAACTGATCAAATATGTATGTTTATCAGAGAACCCTGGAAGGGTGGAAAGTTTGAAATCATGATATAGTTTTCAGATGCTACCACAGATCTTAGCAAAGCTGTGTGTGTGCATTATACCAGAGTCAGGTGACCGGGGGTGATGTCATCCTCTAACCAGCATCTGGTTTCTTTGGAACCCTTACAGCACTTTGGAACCTGACAGGAAAGATTTCTAACAGGATATATATCTTACACATCCACACAGACAAAGAAAGACATCTGTCTTTTGCTGTAGTAAGACACTAAGCATACATAAGCTTGCCTTGCTTTAGTAAGTAGTCAGGGAACAGTAATTCTTTATTCAGGGACATTTAGTGAGAATAGTTGAGTATTATTATCTGAATCTGTGAGAAACTATTCAACTGTATTTCTTTACATCTCTGTGGTTAAAACTATGTTTATTGTATTCCATATTTTCCTGTTTTCTGTTTTATCATTAAATATTTTAGTACCCTTAATTGTGGCTGGTCCTTTAGAGATTACTTTTAACATCTTGAGAGTACTTATACTTGTTTTAGTGACACTGTGGCCACTTCTGAAAGCCCTGCTGCTTTGGTCACACACTACCATTTGTGTTAGTATTAATTATACACAATATAATTGGGTACCCTTTGTAAGAGCCTTAGTGTAGCTGACTGGTGGTAGCATGATTACTTCATATGGACAGAAAGGGGCAGAGCTAGTAAATCTGTGCCAGCTTTTCCCAGGTGTGTGTGTGTGTGTGTGTGTGTGTGTGTGTGTGTGTGTGTGTGTGTGTGTGTGTGTGTAACTCAAAATATCCAAGTGTGTATGTCAGCTACTGGGAATGGAGACACAGAGCAACAAAGTGGTCAATGTGGAGATGTGTGTGGGTCTGGAGAAAGAAGGAAAGTCCAGACCCAGGTCTGGAGCATGCTCCGTGTTTTCTCTTAACTGAAATTGTGCTTGGTACAGGGAGCTGCATCTGAAAATACTGTGCAAATCCACCTTTGCTCTTAGTGATCATCCCACACCGGAGGCAGTGGTGAGGACTGAGTATTCTTGATTGCTAGCCCAGAGTAGGGACCTGTCACACACATCCAGTAACTATTTCAGATCACTTGCCAATAATACCCAAAATAAAAATGCCAGGGTAATGAAATGAACATGAGACACTGGTGCTTTCCCACCTATCTGTTGAAAAGGGAGGAATCTGAAGAATGGGTAGTGGAAATTATTTGGGAGCTATTAGAGAAGATAGAAATTGCTTTTGAAAACATAGCTAGGGAGTGGGATAAAATTCAAGTGGAATCTAAATATAGGGTATAAATACAAGACAGATATGGTTAAAAAGTAACAATAATTATTTAGTGGGACTGACAAATGTTAAAATATTGCAGAATAAGGGGGAATTTCACAGAACAAGAAGAAGAGCAGATGTAGAATGCTAAACAGCAATAGCAAAAAAATGAAGGATTAGCTCTGTAACATGCATGAGTTTAGAAAGATTGCTGTTAAGCAACTGTTTTTGATAACTCCAGAGCACAAACGTTTAGCACAATGATTCAGGCAACAGAAAGTAGAAAGCATCATCATCAAGCTTAGGGAGACTATAACAAGGACGATAACAAGAGATCTGATAGAGGTACTAAAAATTTCAGAAATATGGAAATCAAGAAAAGGTACAAATGAAAATATTTATGGAAGAATTAATTGAGCCAATGTTAGTAACTGAGCCTCATCTACCTCCAATAATTAGGATAGGAGGAGATGAGAAAATGGTGATGTATAACCAATCCACAGGAAAGACACCAGGAATAGATAATATTCCTGTGGAAGTTTGGAAGCTAGGAGAGAAACATCTGGAAAGTTTTGTTTAACAGTATTTTAAGAAGAAAAGCACCAAACAACCTGGAAGAAAACAGTGGTGGCGAATACCTAAAGAGGGTAAAGTCCAATCAGTTCCAGCTTCATACAGGCTCATT